>NW_020838562.1:0-12692 GCF_003676395.1 Aethalodelphis obliquidens
TAGGTTAGAGCTTTAATGAAATTCAGTATTTGGTTAATTGATAGAAAATCTGGCATTTACTAAGACAGAGAATTTATATTGATAATTTTACTTTGGCTGCAGCAATGTGAATCCATACAACTGTACAGTGAAGATGACTGTATGTCTAAAAAGAAGAACTTCTGGAGGAAGTAAGCAATGTCACTGTTTAACTACATAAGTTGTAACTGCGTTATTAGCTCTAATGTGTAGTACCACAGGAGAGCTAATGGCATGGTTTGGGAAAAGCTTTACAGATTCTGAAAAACTAAATGACCTTCAGGACTCTCTTTGAACACAAAGCTATTTCAGATTTCAGTCTTTGTGTACATACAGAAATTACTCTGCATTTCCTTAATTTATAACCTCTATGGGATTTTTTATATAATCTGAAATGTTAAATAAATATATGCCCTGGGACCAGGCAATATAAACTTAAAATCTTAATCTTGGAAACCTAGTTTTAAATATCTTGCAGACTCTAGTTGGCTATATCAATCTGCTTTCCTAGGAAATTATTTAAAACTGTAGGCTTCAGGGTAAGCAAAGGACATATTTCATTAATAGAAATGATCTTCCTAACAGAGAACTTTGCAATTCATGCAGTAGTCACCTTCCTGGGCCTCTCTTCTTCAGTTCACACAGTCCTAGACAAAACAAATAGCATAGCATGTTAGTCCTCTGCTCAAAACTTTTCAATGGCTGTGGATGTCCTTAGAATAAATTCCAAAACTGTTACTATGGCTTTCAAAGCCTTACACATTCTGTTTCCTAGTTCCCAGACTCATCTCCCTCCCTCTCTGAGTATTATCTACTATTTGTAATGGGGAAAACAAAACTATCTATCAATCAGAAATGGTTGAATAAACTATGGTATATCCACACAGTGGAGTACTATGCAGTACTATGTAGCTATAAAATCTGTGTGTGTGTGTGTGTGTGTGCGCGCACGCGCGTGTAAGTGCATATGTGTGTGTATCGTGTGTATATATGATATATATAACATAAATGTGTGTTTATATATAGAGACCTATTTATATCTATAGATCTATCTATCATCTCTATCTATCTATCAATCCATCTATCTGGATGCAGGAGCAGGACATAAAAGAAAAAGATCAGATGACAACTAGACTTCACTGAAAATCTTTGTTTCATAGATTTGACTTTTCAACTATTTATATATTTCAATAACTAAAAAACTAATTTAAATTTGAAAATGGAATCCCTAAAAGTCAAAGTCAAAATGCAATAAATGAATCTGTGTATTTACCAGTGACATAACCACACAGAGGATAGAAAGGTCATTCCTTCCTGCTGATTTGGCTTCTATCTCCCAGAACATTTCAAACTTTTCTGCTGGATCCTTCTGAAAACAATTCATGTCCCACCATTTGGGGATCTCACCGGGTCATTGTGGTCTACAGGCAATGCATATGTACTTCCCACGCCCATCATTCATGTGTCAAGATACTTCCTGATGGATTTTTAACATTAACACATCTCCAACTGAGAATTAGGCACCAGCTCCAGCACCCCATGAACTCTAGAAACCCAAGATCAAGTTCTCCAGCTGGTTGGGTTACATCCTTCCTACTTGTTTTGAAATGGGTAAGAAGTCTCTACCTCAAAGGACTGGAAGATTGCCTGGCCCTCTGAAAATTCTCTCCAAAAATCTGTTTTCTTTGTCATCCTTGAATCATTCTCCTCACTACCTCTTACATACCCTTGTATGGGTGATGGGCTAAGGTGTCTATTTTTAGGTCATCACTTAGCAAGTTCAGCACAGCTTCTCTGATGCCTCTTTTAAAATTGGGAAGAATTATCCTCTTTGTTTTCAGCTTTGGAGCTTCAACTGAATGAAAAAGTCCAGGTATGGCAGGCATAATGGTTGAATAGCCCTGAACAAATTTCTATAAGAGTCACAGCCAACTAGACCATGGATCTTAGACAAACCATCACACAGCCAGCATTGGGCTACTCAGTTACCGTTAAAAATAAATACCTAATACGGTACCTCATGCTGAATGGTGATAAAGCCAAATGTTCCCTTTGTGAAGTACCAATGAGAGATAAATATAGATTTTAACAGAATGACGTGGAGAATTTCCTCATTGCTTATGAAGCTCCCACACATACTACAGTCAATAAATAGAAAGAGATGATAAATGCCTGATTCTCTGTTGAAACATTATGGGAAATAAATGCATAATGTCTATAACATTAACAAAAAGTCAAGAAGTCGATGTAAAAGCATGTAAATTAGAGATACAAAATAAATTCCCCCAAAGAAAAAAAGAGGTAAAAAATTAAAGATGATTCTTGCTGGGGATTAGGAAGTGGGAGTGGGGGATTCTTTGATAATACAAAGAAAAAAAGAAGCAATTTAACTTGTAGTATAGGTTTCCTCCTTTCTCTCAAATCTATATTGTTTTTGTTTTTCTATCATGAAGTCCTAAATATTAGCATCTTCTTGCTCTTAAATATGTATAAAGAAATAAACCTAAAATAGTTGAGAAAAATAAAAACAGTCTATGAATCTGCTCTAAGTGTAATCATAACTGTGTAATAAGGAGATATTTGGGTGAGAAATTTTAGTTAACTATTTATGAGCAAATACTATATGAAGAAATTGTTGATGCAGTGAAGGAATAAAAAGGGAATTTAAAAAAAATATGACCAGTGCTCATTATATGCAAATGTCTGAACCAGCTGGACCTCAAAATGATGCCCCTCCAAACTCAGGTTTACCTAGAGTAGGTTGTTTATTATCTTAAATACACTCGTAATGACTAACCTTGTTTGATGCAGTTTAGGGTGATGCACAAGAAAGTTTAACTAGAAAGCATAGTTAATATAACAGCTAAATATTTGGGGAAAAAGTTGCACACAAATAAATACATGATGTATGTATAGAGTAGAATTAAATATCTGTACTACTTTGAGAGTTAAATATTTTCTTCATGTCTATTCATCAAATTGGATGTATATTTTGTCTGTCTCTATATTATAAAAGGATATGCTCAGGTGGCAACCTTTTATTGAGAAGAAGATTCTTCAAAGGAAAGTCCTTTTCTAAGCAAAAACATATTAAAAGATATTGACTCAGTATTGAGATGGTAAATATCGGGTATGAATGGTAGTCAGTTTAAGCTGGATGGTGTTTTATTCAGTGGGGGAGTCACGATTGCTGTTCAACTTCCAAACATCTGTGTATCCCTCAACACCCATTGTAGCTGCCATGCACTTTATCAAATTGTTTAAATCTAAGAGTAAAGCTTGAGAGGTCCAGGGCAATCATGAAAATCCCTCTCCTCTTCTAAGTGTCAGGAACTCAGGCATAAGCCAGCTAGTGCATTGCATTCCCCTGGTGACAGTGACTGGTTTAGGAATGGGCATGTAATAACCTAAGGGGCCCAATTAGTCCAACAGAATGGAATTATGTTGTGCAGTTAGGAAAGCGGTGTTTTCTTTCTCTTGAGCTGGTCATGAACAAGGAAACATGTGGCTTTGATCTGTACTGGTGATCACCTTAAAACCAGGAGGTTGGAAGCTGGTTTAGGTTTAAGCTCTTGACGGCAGAATGGAGAGACTGAGAGCACAGGTCCTTAATGACATAATAGAAGAGAGAGATTTTTCAACCCTGGACTGCCTGTTATGCAGAACAACACATATCCTTTTTGTTTGGGTCACTATGAATTGGTTTACATGTTACGTGTAGCCCAATTAGGTAAATTAGGTACAAGATTGGTTCTCTAATAGTTGCCACAGAACAGTTAAATTAATTATTTTTTCTAGTTAAACTTTCTTGTGCCTCACCCTAAACTGCATCAAACAAGGTTAGTCATTAAGAGTGCGTTTAAGATAACAGCCTACTCCAGGTAAACATGAGTATAGAGGAACATCATACAGTGTTTGAGGTCCAGCTGGTTCAGACATTTGTACATAATGAACACTGGTCATACATTTTTGAAAATTTCCTTTTATTCCTTCATTGCATCTACTATTTCGTCATATAATATTACCTCATAAATAATTAACTGAAGTTTCTCACCCAAATATTCCTTATTACACAGTCATGATTACACTTAGGGCAGATTCATTGACTATTTTTATTTTTCCCAATTACTTTAGGTTTATTTCTTTATGTAAATTTAAGAGCAAAATGATGCTAATGTTGAGCAGTTCATGATAGGGGAAAAAGCTATATAGATTATTTGAAAGAGAGGAGGAAACCTATACTGCAAGTTAAATTACTTCCTTTTTTCTCTGTGTTATCAAAGTGTCACCCACTCCCTCTTCCTAATCCCCAGTGAGAATTATCTTGAATTTTTTACCTCTTTTTTTCTTTTTGGGAATTTATCTTGTATCTCTAATTTACATGCTTTTACATCGACTTCTTGAATTTTGTCAACATTATAGAAATTATGCGTTTATTTCCCATAATGGTTCATTTGAGGATCAGGTATTTTTCATCTCTTTGTAATCTCGGCTCTAGGATGTGTGGGAGCTCCATAAGCAATAAGGAAATTTTCCATGTAAGTCAGCTAAAATCTATATTCATTACATTAAAGTAAATAATTTTTATTTATTATTTATTTTTGCTCTTTCATAGGATACACTGAAAAGAACACTAAATAGACATCCTTTAAAAATTAAGGGGTGGGGGGCTTCCCTGGTGGCGCAGTGGTTGAGAGTCCGCCTGCCGATGCAGGGGACACAGGTTCGTGCCCCGGTCTGGGAAGATCCCACGTGCCGCGGAGGGGCTGGGCCCGAGAGCCATGGCCGCTGAGCCTGTGCGTCCGGAGCCTGTACTCCGCAATGGGAGAGGCCACAACAGTGAGAGGCCCGCGTACCGCAAAAAAAAAAAAAAAAAATTAAGGGGGGGAGCTTTCAGAATAGCGCCACCAAGTGGTGAGAAGCACGTGCTATGGAGACAAAAATTAATTACATCTTTTGAGATTTCACAGCAATTTTATGAAATTTAAGAGGTAAGTGATAATTTTATTTTATAATGTAAATAACACAAAATAAAAATTATAATTTACTTAATTATAATTATGTGGCAATACATATATAATATTAGTAAGTGATGAGAATACCAATATTTATATGTGTGTGCTTCTTCCTGCCAACAAATAAAATTTCCCTGTACAAAATTTTTATGTCCTTTCCCCATCTTCTCCCTACAACAGGTCAGCAACACAAAACTTAACCTTAGGAAGAGCTTCAAGATGGTGGAAGAGTAAGAGGTGGAGATCACCTTCCTCCCCACAAATACATCAGAAATACTTCTACATGTGGAACAACTCCTACAGAACACCTACTGAACGCTGGCAGAAGACATCAGAACTCCCAAAAGGCAAGAAACTCCCCACGTACCTGGGTAGGGCAAAAGAAAACAGAAAAAACAGAGACGAAAGAATAGGGACGGGACCTGCACCAGTGGGAGGGAGCTGTGAAGGAGGAAAGGGTTCCACACACTAGAAGCCTCTTCACGGGCGGAGACTGCGGGTGGCAGAGGGAGGAAGCTTCCGAGCCGCGGAGGAGAGCACAGCCACAGGGGTGCGGGGGGCAAAGTGGAGAGGTTCCTGCACAGAGGATTGGCGCCGACCAGCACTCACCAGCCCGAGAGGCTTGTCTGCTCACCCACTGGGGCGGGCGGGGCTGGGAGCTGAGGCTTGGGCTTCGGTCAGAGCGCAGGGAGAGGACTGAGGTTGGCTGCGTGAACACATCCTGAAGGGGGCCAGTGCGCCACACCTAGCTGGGAGGGATTCCGGAAAAAGTCTGGAACTGCCTAAGAGGCAAGAGACTTTTTCTTGCCTCTGTTTCCTGGTGCACGAGGAGGGGGGATTAAGTGCGCTGCTTAAAGGAGCTCCAGAGACCGGTGCGAGCCGCGGCTAAAAGCGCGGACTCCAGAGACGGGCATGAGACGCTAAGGCTGCTGCTGCCGCCACCAAGAAGCCTGTGTGCGAGCACAGGTCACTATCCACACCTCCCTTCTGGGGAGCCTGTGCAGCCCGCCACTGCCAGGGTCCCGGATCCAGGGACAACTTCCCCGGGAAAACGCATGGCGCGCCTCTGGCTGGTGCAACGTCACGCTGGCCTCTGCCGCTGCTGACTCGCCCCACATCCGTACCCCTCCCTCCCCCATGACCTGAGTGAGCCAGAGCGCCCGAAGCAGCTGCTCCTTTAACCCCGTGCTGTCTGAGCGAAGAACAGACGACCTCAGGCGACCTACACGCAGAGGCAGGGCCAAATCCAAAGCTGAATCCCAGGAGCTGTGCGAACAAAGAAGAGAAAGGGAAATCTCTCCCAGCAGCCTCAGAAGCAGCGGATTAAAGCTCCACAATAAACTTGATGCACCCTGCATCTGTGGAATACCTGAATAGACAACGAATCATCCCAAACTGAGGAGGTAGATTTTGGGAGCAATGATATATATATTTTTTTCCCCTTTTTCTCTTTTTGTGAGTCTGTATGTGTATGCTTATGTGTGTGATTTTGTCTGTATAGCTCTGCTTTTACCATTTGTCCTAGGGTTCTATCTGTCCGTTTTTTGTTTTTTGTTTTGGAATGTTTTCAGCACTTGTTATCATTGGCGGTTTGGATTTTTGGTTTGCTTGTTCTCTTCTTTCTTTTTAAAAATTACTTAAATTTTTTTCATATTTTTTTGTTTTAATAACTTTTTAATTTTATTTTACTTTATTATAATTTTTAATTTTATTTCATCTTTTCCTTTCGTTCTTTCCTTTTTTCTCCACTTTATTCTGAGCCGTGTGGATGACATGCTCTTGGTGCTCCAGCCAGGCATCAGGGCTGTGCCTCTGAGGTGGGAGAGCCAAGTTCAGGATATTGGTCCACCAGAGGCCTCCCAGCTCCATGTAATATCAAATGGCAAACATCTCCCAGGGATCTCCATCTCAATGCCAAGACTCAGCTCCACTCAACGACAAGCAAGCTCCAGTGCTGCACCCCCTATGCCAAAGAACTAGCAAGACAGGAACAAAACACCACCCATTAGCAGAGAGGCTGCCTAAAATCATAATAAGTTCACAACATCCCAAAACAAACCACCGGACATGGTGCTGCCCACCAGAAAGACAAGGTCCAGCCTCATCCACCAGAACACAGGAACTAGTCCCCTCCACCAGGAAGCCTACACAATCCACTGAGCCAACCTTAGCCACTGGGGACAGACACCAAAAGCAACGGGAACTACAAACTTGCAGCCTGCGAAAAGGAGACCCCAAACACAGTAAGTTAAGTAAAATGAGAAGACCAAGAAACACACAGAAGATGAAGGAGCAAGGTAAAAACCCACCCGACCTAACAAATGAAGAGGAAATAGGCAGTCTACTGGAAAAGAATTCAGAATAATTATAGTAAAGATGATCCAAAACCTAGGAAATAGAATGGAGAAAAATACAAGAAACCTTTAACAAGGAACTAGAAGAACTAAAGAGCAAACAAACAATCATGAACAACACAAGAAATGAAATCAAAAATTCTGTAGAAGGGATCAATAGCAGAATAACTGAGGCAGAAGAACGGATAAGTGACCTGGAAGATTAAAATACTGGAAATAACTACTGCAGAGCAGAAAAAAGAAAAAAAGAATGAAAAGAATTGAGGACAGTATCAGAGACCTCTGGGACAATATTAAACAAACCATCATTTGAATTATAGGGGTCCCAGAAGAAGAAGAAAAAAGAAAGGGACTGAGAAAATATTGGAAGAGATTATAGTTGAAAACTTCCCTAATATGGGAAAGGAAATAGTTAATCAAGTCCAGGAAGCAGAGAGAGTCCCATACAGGATAAATCCAAGGGGAAACACGCCAAGACACATATTAATCAAACTATCAAAAATTAAATACAAAGAAAAAATATTAAAAGCAGCAAGGAAAAACAACAAATAACATACAAGGGAATCCCCATAAGGTTAACAGCTGATCTTTCAGCAGAAACTCTACAAGCCAGAAGGGAAGAGCAGGACATATTTAAAGTGCTGAAACGGCAAAACCTACAACCAAGATTACTCTATCCAGCAAAGACCTCATTCAGCTTTGATGGAGAAATTAAACCTTTACAGAGAAGTAAAAGCTAAGAGAATTCAGCACCACCAGACCAGCTTTACAACAAATGGTAAAGGAACTTCTCTAGGCAGGAAACACAAGAGAAGGAAAAGACCTACAAAAACAATCCCAAAACAATTAAGAAATTGGTAATAGGAACATACATATCAATAATTACCTTAAATGTAAATGGATTAAATGCTCCCACCAAAAGGCATAGACTGGCTGAGTGGCTACAAAAAAAAGACCCATATATTTGCTGTCTACAAGAGACCCACTTCAGACCTAGGGACACATACAGGCTGAAAGTGAGGGGATGGAAAAAGATATTCCATGCAAATGGAAATCAAAAGAATGCTGGAGTAGCAATTCTCATATGAGACAAAATAGACTTTAAAACAAAGACTATTACAAGAGACAAAGAAGGACACTATGTAATGATCAAGGGATCAATGCAAGAAGAAGATATAACAATTATAAATATGCACCCAACATAGGAGAAACTCAATACATAGGCAAATACTAACAGCCATAAAAAGGGAAATCGACAGTAACACAATCATAGTATGGGAATTTAATACCCCACTTTCACCAATGGACAGATCATCCAAAATGAAAATAAATAAGGAAACACAAGCTTTAAATGATACATTAAACAAGATGGACTTAATTGATATTTATAGGACATTCCATCCCAAAACAACAGAATACACTTTCTTCTCAAGTGCTCACGGAACACTCTCCAGGATAGATCATATCTTGGGTCACAAATGAAGCCTTGGTAAATTTAAGAAAATTGAAATCATATCAAGTATCTTTTCTGACCACAACGCTATGAGACTAGATATCAATTACAGGAAAAAATTTGTAAAATATAGAAACATATGGAGGCTAAACAGTACATCACTTAATAACCAAGAGATCAGTGAAGAAATCCAAGAGGAAATCAAAAAATACCTAGAAACAAATGACAATGAAAACACGGTGACGCAAAACCTATTGGATGCAGCAAAAGCAGTTCTAAGAGGAAAGATTATAACAATAAAACCCTACCTGAAGAAACAAGAAACATCTCAAATATACAACATAACCTTACAGCTAAAGCACTTCGAGAAAGAAGAACAAAAAACCCCCATAGTTAGCAGAAGGAGAGAAATCATAATGATCAAATCAGAAATAAAAAGAAATGAAGGAAACGATAGCAAAGCTCAATAAAACTAAAAGCTGGTTCTTTGAGAAGACAAAATTGCTAAACCTATAGCCAGACTCATCAACAAAAAAAGGGAGAAGACTCAAATCAATAGAAATAGAAATGAAAAAGTGGAAGTAAAAACTGATACTGCAGAAATACAAATGATCATGAGAGATTACTACAAGCAACTATATGCCAAGAAAATGGACAACCTGGAAGAAATGGACAAATTCTTAGAAATGCACAATCTTCCTAGACTGTACCAAAAAGAAATAGAAAACATGAACAGACCAATCACAAGCACTGAAATTGAGACTGTGATTAAAAATCTTCCAACAAACAAAAGCGCAGGACCAGAGGGCTTCACAGGCGAATTCTATCAAACATTTAGAGAAGAGCTAACACCTATCCTTCTCAAACTCTTCCAAAATATACCAGAAGGAGGAACACTCCCAAACTCATTCTACGCGGCCATCATCACCCTGATACCAAAACTAGACAAAGATGTCACAGAAGAGGAAAACTACAGGCCAATATCACTAATGAATATAGATGCAAAAATCCTGAACAAAATACTAGCAAACAATCCCACAGCACATTAAAAGGATCATACACCATGATAATGTGGGATTTATCCCAGGAATGCAAGGATTCTTCAGTGTATGCAAATCAATCAGTGTGATACACCATATTAACAAATTGAAGGATAAAAACCATATGATCATCTCAATAGATGTAGAGAAAGCTTTTGACAAAATTCAATGCCCATTTATGATAAAAACCCTTCAGAAAGTAGGCATAGAGGGAGCTTTCCTCAACATAATACTGGCCATATATGACAAACTCACAGTCAACATCATCCTCAATGGTGAAAAACTGAAACCATTTCCACTAAGATCAGCAACAAGACAAGGATGTCCACTCTCACCACTGTTATTCAACATAGTTTTGGAAGTTCCAGCCACAGCAATCAGAGAAGAAAAAGAAATAAAAGGAATCCAAATTGGAGAAGAAGTAAAGCTGTCACTGTTTGCAGATGACATGATACTATACATAGAGAATCCTAAAGATGCTACCAGAAAACTACTAGAGCTAATCAATGAATTTGGTAAAGTAGCAGGATACAAAATTAATGCACATAAATCCCTAGCATTCATATACACTAATGATGAAAAATCTGAAAATGAAATTAAGAAAACATTCCCGTTTACCACTGCAAAAAAAGAATAAAATACCTAGGTATAAGCCTACCTAAGGAGACAAAAGACCTGTATGTAGAAAATTATAAGACACTGATCAAAGAAATTAAAGATGATACAAATAGATGGAGAGATATACCATGTCTTGGATTGGAAGTATCAACATTGTGAAAATGACTATACTACCCAAAGCAATCTACAGATTCAATGCAATCCCTATCAAACTACCACTGGCATTTTTCACAGAACTAGAACAACAAATTTCACAATTTGTATGGAAACACAAAAGACCCTGAATAGCCAAAGCAATCTTGAGAAAGAAAAACAGAGCTAGAGGAGTCAGGATCCTGGACTTCAGACTGTACTACAAAGATACAGTAATCAAGACAGTATGGTACTGGCAGAAAAACAGAAATATAGATCAATGGAACAGGATAGAAAGCCCAGAGATAAACCCACGCACATATGGTCACCTTATCTTTGATAAAGGAGGCAAGAATATACAGTGAAGAAAAGACAGCCTCTTCAATAAGTGGTGCTTGGAAAACTGGACAGCTACATGTAAAAGAATGAAATTAGAACACTCCCTAACACCATACAGAAAAATAAACAAAACAGATTAAAGACCTAAATGTAAAGCCAGACACTATCAAACTCTTACAGGAAAACATAGGCAGAACACTCTGTGACAAAAATCACAGCAAGATCCTTTTTGACCCACCTCCTAGAGAAATGGAAATAAAAACAAAAATTAACAAACAGGACGTAATGAAATTTAAAAGCTTTTGCACAGCAAAGGATACCATAAACAAGATGAAAAGACAACCCTCAGAATGGGAGAAAATATTTGCAAATGAAGCAACTGACAAAGGATTAATCTCCAAAATATACAAACAGCTCATGCAGCTCAATATCAAAAAAACAAAAAACCCAATCCAAAAATGGGCAGAAGACCTAAATAGACACTTCTCCAAAGAAGATATACAGATTGCCAACAAACACATGAAAGAACGCTCAACATCATTAATCATTAGAGAAATGCAAATCAAAACTACAATGTGATATCATCTCACACCAATCAGAATGACCATCATCAAAAAATCTACAAACAATAAATGCCAGAGAGGGTGTGGAGGAAAGGGAACCATCTTGCACTGTTGGTTGGAATGTAAATTGATACAGCCACTATGGAGAACAGTATGGAGGTTCCTTAAAAAAACTAAAAATAGAACTGCCATACAACCCAGCAATCCCACTACTGGGTATATACCCTGAGAAAAGCATAATTCAAAAACAGTCATGTACCACAATGTTCATTGCAGCTCTATTTACAATAGCCAGGAGATAGAAGCAACTTAAGTGTCCATCGACAGATGAATGGATAAAGAAGATGTGGCACATATATACAATGGAATATTACTCAGCCATAAAAAGAAACGAAATTGAGTTATTTGTGGTGAGGTGGATGGACCTAGAGTCTGTCATACAGAGTGAAGTAAGTCAGAAAGAGAAAAACAAGTACCGTATACTAACACATATATATGGAATCTAAAAAAAAAAAAGTCATGTAAAACCTAGGGGCAGGACAGGAATAAAGACAGACGCAGACGTAGAGAATGGACTTGAGGACATGGGGAGGGGGAAGGATAAGCTGGGACGAAGTGAGTGAGTGGCATGGACATATATACACTACCAAATGTGAAATAGATAGCTAGTGGGAAGCAGTCGCATAGCACAGTTAGATCAGCTCGGTGCTTTGTGACCAGCTAGAAGGGTGGGATAGGGAGGGTGGGAGGGAGGGAGACACAAAAGGGCAGAGATATGGGGATATATGTATAACTGATTCACTTTGTTATAAAGCAGAAACTAACATACCGTTGTAAAGCAATTATACTCCAATGAAAACGTTAAAAACAAAACAAAACAAAACAAACTTAACATTAGCTTCCTTACAACTTATTTGTCCTGCATGTAGATTAAGATTTCCAATGTTTCCACAAATCACTGATCTATGGAACAAGGCTGGCCAAGGATCGTAAAATTTTTGTTTGCCTACAAACTACCAGTAAATTACTAATAACACAAATTTTCCTGAAGACTTAAGTTTCTTTTTAGGAATACTTTGTAACATCAGTGGCAACCAGAAAATATACCATCATTTCACAAATATATATATGGTGGTGCTCTATAATGTTTGAGTCTCTGT
>NW_020838563.1:0-12686 GCF_003676395.1 Aethalodelphis obliquidens
TAGCTTCCTTATTTTCAGCTATAATTTGTCTCCCTATAGCTTCCACCTGCTGGGACTCACAGACAAATCGAATTGCTTTTGAACTAGCAGAACTATACTCTCATGACTCCCAAGGCTCATTGATGTTACTTGGTTGCTGATGACAACCATGATAGATACAAAGTTTTCTGAGAGTCTAGCTCCATATGAACATCTGCTCCACATTTCCCCAAACTTCTCACTCATTCTCCTTTACAAGTTGCTCCTGAGCTATGATTTTACTAAGCTCTTCATGCTCTCAGACATAAACTGAGAGGAATAAGATTTTAAAAAAACTTTTTTTTTTTTTTTTTTACCTGATGCTCTTGCTTTTCCTCTTGTTGCTTCAGTTCCACATCTGGCTTTGGTCTGAATGTTTGCCTTCTGTCACAGCCCCTGTTGCCCTTTGATATCAGCCTGGGAGGAGCAGGAACTCTGCCAGACTCCCCTAGTCTTCATAACATTGACCCCTGAGGAAGGCTGATAAGGACTCAAGAAAAGCCTATGACAGGGCAGATTGGCAGGCCAGGGTCTGACCTCTGGGAGAGAATGAAGTATTAGTGGGGAAATTCAGGGGTTTTCAAGTGAGAGGCCAAAGCTAAAACGTCCCTCCTCTAAAGGGCTGAGTGTTATTTCTATACATCATACAAGCATCTCCTGTCACAGTTAATTTCATTTCAAAGCTCTACATTTATTTTAGATTAAGCTGTCCTGTACATATCTATTATGAACAATATTAACCTATTCTATCACCTTCCAAATCGTTTGTCCTATTCTATTCACTTTTATTCTCTTTTTCCTACTTTTCCTCTTTGTTGGACACAAGACCCAGCCTAGAAAAATACTCTTTGGTGAAGATTTGGCTACCCCTGGGTGAGAGGATTACAGATGATTTTTCATTGAATTTCTTTTCCTTTCCTTTTTTTCTTTAACTTTTCTGTATTTTCTAAATGGCCTACAATGAACATCAATTGTTTGCATAATTTAAAAAAAACAATTAAGTGAAAAAAAATAAACAGGTAAGAGACAGTTATCTCTTTTGGGGATGCTGGTTAAACTGGAACAAGTGAATGTTGGCCAGCCATTATTGATGATGATGATGATGATGAACCTATAAACGTTAACTTACAAGGAAAAAGGGTCTTTGCAGATGTGATTAAGAAAGGATGTTGAGATGAGGAAATTATTCTGGATTATCCATGTGGGCCCTAAATCCAATCACGAGTGTTCTCATAAGAATTCAGTAGAGGGACTTCCCTGGCGGTCCAGTGGTTAAGACTTCGCCTTCCAATGCAGGGGGTGTGGGTTCGATCCCTGGTCAGGGAGTTAAGACCCCACATGCCTCGCGGCCAAAAAACCAAAAACATAAAACAGAAGCAATATTGTAACAAATTCAATAAAGACTTGAAAAAGTGGTCCACATCAAAAAAAAATCTTAAAAAAAAAAAAGAATGAGGTAGAGAGAGATTTGATACCTACAAAAGAGGAGGGGGCAATGTGACCACAGAGGCAGAGATCGGAGTGATGTGGCCGCAAGTGAGGGAATGCCGGCAGGCACAGGAAGCAGGAAGAGGCACAAAATGGATTCTGCCCTGGAGCGTCTGAGGGGAGCACAGCCCATGCTGACACCTTGATTTCTGCCCTCGTATGTCAAACTTCTGGCTGTGAGAGAATAAAATGTTATTGTTTTAAACAACCAAAGTTGTGGCAGTTAGTTACTGCAGCCACAGGAAGCTAACATACTTCTCTCCGCGTAAGTCAAACCATCAAACAACTCTTTGTTTCTACTCCAATTTGCTTATGCTGAAATGGCATTCTGAAATAGGTTTCTGAACACCCCCTCGGGTTTTTTTTTTTTTAACTGAGGTTACTGTTCCTATGAAGTTCTGCTTTGTTGGCATGACACTTTGTACCTGTCTGGCTCAAAAGTTATTTCCAGGATAGGAGGCAGAATACATACTATGACGAATAATCAGCACAGCAACATAGTAAACTGCAGAGGTCTGCTCTCAGCTTCAACTTTAACCCTTTTTCACTCACGTCATTTCCAAATTCAGTCTCACTTTTATTTCATTTTAAAATGTATTATTATTATTTCTTGGCCGTGCCACACGGCATGTGGGATCCTAGTTCCCCAACCAGGGATCAAACCCGCGCCCCCTGCAGTGGAAGCACAGAGTCTCAACTACTGGACCGCCAGGGAAGTCCCCAGTCTCATTTTTAGTTCTACTACCTACCTTAATTCTCAGCTTCACTCTCACACTGAAATCCTTCTGATATCACTTACTTTTAGAAAGATAAAAAGGACCGTCATTTACTGGACATATGCATTTGGGCACAAGGGACCAAGCTGGGAGTGTGGCACATGATATGGAACCTGAGATTACATGGCCAGTTAAGTGGAAGAGATGGCATGCAAAGCCAGGTCTGTTTAATACAAATGCCCCTACTCCTTCCACTGCCTTTCAAGTTCGGGATTCTGGATTGCTTTGGAGTCTTCAAAATCTGAAATCTACCTAAGTACCTCCTTTTTCCTTCCCAATCAACAGGAAGGACATTTTTGGGGCAGAAGAACTAGGAACTGTATTGTTTTCTCCTTCTTATTCTTTAATGCACTATTAGGGACCAAATCAGGAGAAGGAAGGATAATGTGAAAGATGAGCAAAGAGGGTTTCTCTTCCTTCTTCAGAGTTCCTTAGTTACGTCCTCTGGCTATGAATAGTACATTATCAGGCCAGCGAGGAGCTCACATTCTGGCTCTGATACCTCAAAGCAAATGTTCATGATACAAAGCAACTTGAAATCAGTAGCTTGTACAGTGGGTTTTTTCTAGGTCTTGGGAAAATGATCTGGCCACACTGCTGACAGTTGGCGAAGAACTAGCGCTCCCAATTTATTTGTGTTTATTCACCGAGCACTTCAATTTATCAGCCGAGATAGGTATAGCACAGCTTTCCTGGTCAGTAGACACAAACTGCCAAATACCAGCATCCATCTCAGTCTTAATTCATTTGTCAAGATGATTCGGCTAGAATAGCAGACTAGATAGCATGGTGACCAAGAGTAACAGTGCTGGTTCTACCACGCCACCACCTGACTCTGGGTAAGTCTCCTTTCATTCCTTCTCTCATTCAGTCAGCTGTTTTATAAAGCACCAAGGGCCTTGAAATCCTAGCTCTAGCACTTTATAGCTTAGAAACCTTCGTTAAGATAATCCAAACCTCACATTCCTTCTTTGTAAAGTGGAGATAATAATAGTGCCTTCTCCATACGGTTCTTGTGAGAATGAAGTGCGATGATGTATATAAAAAGGTTAGCGTGGTGCCTGGCATATAACGTCAGCTTTTCATTCGATAATCAGTTACTAAGCATTTACTGTGTTCTGAACATGGTACTATGTCCTGGGGTCACCCATCATTTGCACCATTTAGTGACTGCCTTCTTTGGGCCAGATCTGCAACTGTGATGATCTCAAATTGTCCTCGTAACAACTTATAAGACATGCATTATTTTCATTATCTTATAAATGAAGAAACTGAGTTCAGGGAAGTAAAGTTGAAGATTACACACCTAGTAAGTAGCAGAGCTAGGATGTGGACTCCTATCTATCTGATTCCAAAACCCATTTACTATCATTCTGCCATGCAGCCTTTACTGTTAGCAAGAAGAATAAGACACATGTCCTGTTCACAATCTAGAGGGGGAAAACATGTATTAAAGAACTCATTGAAATACAACATATGTGGTAACACCAGGTGTTATCGCATTGTTCTCATTCAGTTCTCGTAACAGCTCTGTGAGGTAGGTACTGTCATTATTCCCTTTTCACAGATGGGGAAACTGAGGAACAGAGAGTTTATGGTGCTTGCAAATACTATAGTCCATATACATGACCACTACACTCTAGTGCCATTCTGGAGAGCTAGAAACATATGAACAGTGTGCTTGGGGTGTTCTAAGGAGTGACAGTGACTATGCTTGTGAGAACAAGATTTCATAAGTGAGATGGTATGTGAGCTGAAACCTGCAAGTAATGCACCAAGTTGAGGGCTTCCGTGGTGGCGCAGTGGTTACGAATATGCCTGCCAATGCAGGGGACATGGGTTCGAGCCCTGGTCCGGGAAGATCCCACATGCTGCGGAGCAACTAAGCCCGTGTGCCATGACTACTGAGCCTGCGCTCTAGAGCCCGCAAGCCACAACTATTGAGCCCGCACGCTACAACTACTGAAGCCTGCGCGCCTAGAGCCCGTGCTCCACAACAAGAGAAGCCACCGCAATGAGAAGCCCGCGCACCGCAACGAAGAGTAGCCCCCACTCGTCGCAACTAGAAAGGCCGCGCACGGCAACGCAGCCAAAAATAAAATAAATAAAAAACATAAAAAAGGACAACCTCATTTCCATAAAGACAATCAAAAAAACTTACCTTAAAAAAAAAAAAAAAAGAGGGCTTCCCTGGTGGCGCAGTGGTTGAGAGTCCGCCTGCCGATGCAGGGGACACGGGTTCGTGCCCCGGTCCGGGAAGATCCCACATGCCGCGGAGTGGCTGGGCCCGTGAGCCATGGCCGCTGAGCCTGCGCATCCGGAGCCTGTGCTCCGCAACGGGAGAGGCCACAACAGTGAGAGGCCCGCGTACCGCAAAAAAAAAAAAAGGCAAAGGTGGCCTGAATGAAAAATTTACTCTAAATACCTCGACTAATCTTTCAGTTTCCACATAATCATGACATGGAAGAGCTCTTTGCCAAAAAACATTTATTCTTAAAATTTACTTAAGCGTTTCATAGAAACTTTAGTAATAGCCAGAATAATTCATGTCAGCTTAGCAAACTCTTAACAGCAAGCAGAAAGAGCTTATGAAAAGATCCTGTCTTTACACAGTCATAGTTAGGGCAGTATTTTACTTCATCTCTTCACTAATAGCTTTGCTTTCACACTGAAGTCTTCAGACTATTCTGTATACACATTCAACCCCTATTTTCCTGTAACCAGTTTCCCAAGGAAGATATGTGTGGTTCACAAAGGGATCTTTAAAAGGTGATAAACTATAGCAAATGTTACTTAACAAATGAGTCTCAGCATATGGAAGGAAAAAGTGTTTCTAAGTATTTTTATAAAAAGCATGTCCGTGGGTGGGGGGGGGATGAACTGGGAGACTGGGATTGACATGTATACACTGATGTGTATAAAAGTGATAATTAATAAGAACCTGCTGTATTAAAAAATAAATAAAATTAAATTAAAAAAGCAGGTCCATATTTCATACTGTTTGCAAACCGATAAAACCTATTCCTCATAGGCAGATAAATGCTTTCCTTTCTCAAAAGGCCTGCTTCCGCTCCACTACCCACTCTATGAGGTCTAACTTGGGTTTTTCCTGAGAGCTTCTATACCTCTTGTCCTTTAAGGAAGGGGACAGGAAAAGCTTCTGTGCCGAGTACCCTCTTTGATCCCCTTCTCTATGCTGACCCTCACATCCCCTGCCAGTCCTGATTCTCTCACTCTGACCAACTCGGTCAACTCTAAGTAGAGTGGTCTAGGGAGCAAGCTAAAAGGTTAAGATCAACGAGTACATCCTTTTAAAGAAATCCATGTGGCTGTTTAAAGTTCATACAATTATTAATTGAGGATGATTAAACGATGCTATTTACCGTGCGGAAAACCAGCCCTCTGGCCTTATAGCGCAGTCATTTCGTTGTGAGACAAGGTGCTAACCCCTTTCAGTTCTCAGGGGAGTACAGTTTAATCAGATGCTGTACTTGTGTTGGATAACCTGTGATGGGACAAGCTCGGTGACTCTTCACGTAATTAAACACACAGCGATAACAAAACACATAGCCAGAGGTGGCGAGAACGGTGTCATTCACCCGGTTTTTACGACAAAGTGGGCACACAGTCTTCATTTGGGGCAACAGGGGAGAATCAGAATTGTAGTCTAGATGTACCGGTGGTGGTGGAGTAGGCAGGGCAGTCAATGACTTGATGGTTTCTTGGTTTCTGGATGAATACCACCACTCAAGGAACTGCAGGAAGAATACACCCACCGAAAGGCCAGTAGAGAGGCATGAGGCGGCACCTCCCACGGCTTGCTTCAGAGCTGACTTTATCTTCTCGCCAACGCTGTTTGGAGAACAGAACAAGGAGGCAAAAGCAGAAACTGTTTATTTAGGTACAATCACAGAACAACTAATACGCGTGTAATTCTTACACTTTTCATTAGAATCGTTGATTCAGCTTGGGGATTGAATAGTTGCTGGACTGGCGTTTTCTCTTGTAAGTGTCTATTCGAAACAATTCCCTCTTTCTAACCTACCGTATTTTAGGAGTTCTAGGAGCTAAGCTTTGTTTTTAATGACTAGGGCTTTGTTTGCTTTGTGTTTTGAGAAAGAAATTAATGAGCCATTGATTATATAGACCTTTTATGGGGGTGGAAGATAGTATATCCAGAAAAAGAAATCACTCACTTAAAAAACAACTCAGCAGTACTGAGAAATATATTTGAACTTGTCAGAGAACACAGACACTAGGAGCGGGGTAGCACCATGGTTAAGAGCAGTCTTTAGAATTGTACTGATCTGGCTTGAATCTCAGCTCTGCCGCCTGTTAGCTGTGTGGCCTTGGCAAGGTACTCAAATGTTAGAACTTAGTTTCCTCAACTGTTAAGTGGTGCTAATGCATTTATTTCATTGAGCTGTGATGAGGATTGAGATAATATACGTAAACACCTAGCAAAGGGCCTGGTACATAGCAAGTGTGTGCAAAAATGTAGCCATTATGATGAGGAAGGTTACCAGGATGGCAATCCTTATTTTATGGACACAAGAATTTTTCGATGATTTTATGAAATACCCCGAAGTGGACTGAGGGGGGTAAATTTCATAAAATTGGGATAAGATTTTAGGATTTATTAATCAAATATGTTGGGGAAATGTTAAGCCTTACCTCCCAGCTGATTGCTGCATCATGCTGGCTTCGGCTGGTTTGTGCTCCAGAGCTTGTATATCCTGAACTGTAAGTCGACCTAGCCGAACCCCAGCCAGACTCAGCAGTGGTGAGTGATGCTGAGCCTTTCCTAGGATGTATCGAAGCTGCTGTACAAGAAACCAGCCTTCCCAGGCCATGTTAACAAATGGGTAGGCTGCCAAAAAGGCTCTGTAAAATCGTTTCCAGCGGGAAGTAGGGGGATGGATGGAATATTCATCCTCTTCTCTCAGGCTAGAAATCAGCTTCTCCAGCTTCACTTTCAGATAGGGAAGAAGAACCAGGAAAATAACTGACTTCCAAAGCTGCTTCTTTGGGAGACCAGCACTGGCCAGTCTCTGAAGCTTGTGTGTGTCTCCCATTACGATCCTCTTTAAGCCATAAAAGTTTTCAGAAAACGAGGCGCTGGTTTTAGACAAATAATGTTGCTGGAGCAGAAGATCTAGCACGGTGAAGATTTCATCAAACCACTTCCACAAGAAGCCGTAGCAGGCAGGATTTGATTCTGCAAGAACCTAAAGCAAAATAAATAAATGAAATTCATTCCATTACACAGCTACTATGTCTTGTATTTATATTTCCTTTTTTCCCCTCTGAATTTCCACACTTTTCTTTCTGGGTCTACCTTAACCTCCCTGAAGTGCTGGGTATTCAGTACACATAACAAGAGACTCCATAACCATTAAATCATGTGATGTGCATTATATGCTAATTGGTTATTTCAAAACTTAGGCCAACAAATAAATTCAGATTATTGGCTTGGTTTTTACCCGGACGTTCCTAAATCTTTTCAGAGAATTAAATCCTTACCTTGACCACATGCTGAAGAGCAGGTCTCACTGCTGTCATTAAACTGTCCTGTGCTACCACCTCAAAGATGGATGGCTGGTCATCCACCGCAGAAGCAGTTGTGATGTGAGCCCCGTGCTCAGCCATAGTTTCGTGTGTGCACTGGGTTTTACTTTGCCCACAAACTCTCTAGTAAGCATGAACTTTCTGGGGGTGCCAGATGGGTGCTATTTTACAGGAACTGGGCAAAAAAGACCTCTTCCGGAGGCAGAGGGGAGGGGTCTCAAGTGAAGGTGAAGAATGAAGTCAACGCAGACACCCACGTTAGGGAAGTAGTGTGTGGGAGAGGTGAGCTGATTAATGCTGCACCTCACAGGGAAAAGCGTGACTATGGGGGGACAGGTACGGCGAAGGAGCGCTGGCCTCTCGAGCGGCAGTCCTGGAGGCGGCCAATCACGCACTCCCAATCCGGAGGGCTCAAAAGCCAGGCGGCTCTGAGGGATCGAAGGTGCCAGTGCAGGCCGGCCCCAACGGCCTGGCTCAGCTGTGGGCTGTGCAATCCCCCCGCCCGCGCCAGTCCTTGCGAGCTAACCCCAGGCGAGGGGCGAGGAACCCGCGACGCCGCGTTTGAAAGGTCTCGGCTTTATGTCAGAAGCCGCAACCGGAAATAGAAGCCGCTTGGAAACCTGTGGCCGTGGAGAGGCGCTCTAGCCTCGAACGCGGCCCCGCGACCGGAACTAGAGAACTCTATGATCTCACAGCGACTTCCGCTTCCGCCCCCAGCTGAAAGTAAAGAAGGCTCCAGCGGGCTCGGTTGGAGAGGAGTTTCCCGCGGGTTGGTTTTACTTTTCTTAGCTGGTTTTGCATCGCTGTCTTGTTGGAAAGCCACAGCTCTGATATCTATCTCTCTACAGAGTCTTTTTGGCAAGGAGTTAGGTCGCCGCACTGACGTCTGGCGCCTGGAGCCAGAGCTCGGCTTGTTGCTGAGGCCTTTGTTCCCTGGGGCGATAGAGCTAGAGGCGAGGGACCCAAGGGAATGTGGAGATGGAAGGCTCACTTTGCTTGCGGCGGGGGTGGTGGCTCACTATTTTTGCCGCCTTCGGGAAGGATTTGAAGCGACAAAGCCGAGATAGAAGCCTTAGCCTTATGGCTGCCAATTATTTAAAAAAAAGTTTCCTGCTGGTGTTCAGAATTTGGGACGATTATTTTTCATTCAAGCTGGTACCTTAATTGTCTTCTAGGTTAGGTTACGTTCAAGCAGAACTCTAGGCACTTGCTACACTAAATGAAAATGGTTCCTGCCCTCGAACACGGTAGGCTGCGTCACATTAGCGATATGAATACAGTGCTAAAACGGAGTGATGCTGTTGAATTCTAACTCGCATGAATTGGGGAGGCTTGGCAGACAAGGTACTTTTCATTGTATACCAAAGTAAATGTAATTAACCTGACCTTTTGCAAACTACTTTTACATGTTATGCAATTGCCTTGAGTAGCTGCAGGTTTACTGAATTTGGACAATAGTTAAAGTTCATCTCCTCTCTCTCCAACCTCTCCCCTCAACCCCTGGGCTAAATAGCTAGAAACGGAAGATATTATTTGCTTACTTTATACCATAGAGGACGTTATGGTATAAAGATAGTTAATTGTTTCACATAATGAGAACGCTGGAACAAGGTTTGGGTTTAGTTGTTTCAATAGGAGAAATAAAATCTTGCAAATTAACGGTAATTGTGGTTCCAAAAAGTGTTTCAGGGAATTCCCTGGCGGTCCAGTGGTTAGGACTCTGTGCTTCCACTGCAGGATGAATGGGTTGGATCCCTGGCCAGGGGAGCTAAGATCCTGCATGCAGCGTGGCCAAAAAAAAAAAAAAAGTGTTTTATAGTCTGATTGGATACCTGCTGGAGAAAGTCACATTGATGGAAGATTTTACCTTGCAGAATTTTAAGGAGTAGAGATAATGTATCTATATAAAACACCTAGCTTTAGGTTCTTGGTCAGTGGTAGCTCTTACAGAGAGGCTTTTCTTAAGTGAACAGCAAAAAGACAAAGTTGAAAAATAGCATCACCTAAGACGAGTGGGAAGTTAGTTAAACATTGGTGTCAGTTAGGGTTCTTTGGTTACAAGCAACAGAAAACAGGCTAATTTAAACTAAAAAATTTATTAGAAGAATATGGAGTAGCTAACAAAATAAGGAAAACCAGCTCTGAGGGAACAGGAATTACACAGTCCTACTGGATGTTTTTAGCAAGAATTAGCAAAGTGTCATACAGGCATCATTGTTGCAATGAATGAGCTTCAACAAATTTCTGTCACTGTACTTATGATTCAGATCCCTATTGACTGACCTTGGTTCAGATTTCATCTCCACTCCCTGTTTCACTCTTAGCCAGAAGAGTGCAAGACACCTTAATAGTCCTTTGAGAATATTCCAGAAGTAAACTGATGTTATGTGAGAAAAAAGGCAGTCAAAACTAACAATGTCAATTATTACAGCCAATAAATAATAAACACCTCATCACAAATCCCACTCCCAGGTTTATGGTGTAATAAGTAAGACACAAAAATTGATTGCACTTATGTTAAAAGGTGTGAAGAGCCATCAGATAGGTTAATATGATGAGTTTAGAGGAAGAGACAATAACAGCTGGGAGAAATGAGGCCGTTCAAACCAGCTTAAACAGAAGCTATATTGGCCTTTGTAACCAAAGGGAAGATCGTTTCTAACCTCACGTTTTATCTCAGCTTCTTTCTGCCAGTTGCTTTCTAACCTGGTATGTAACCTGGTATGTAACCTGGTATCTCCTGCATCTTACATCAGGACCAGATGTCCACCGAGAAAGTTTTGTGGATTAGGTGGACCTCAAAAGATGAGTACATTTGGGGAAAGTCGCAGTCATGGTGACAGGGTTTTCCAGGCTAAGGGAGCAGCGTGGATTGTATTTGAGGAGGAAATTGTTTGCTTTAAATATAGAGAGGAAAATAGACCAATAATACATAGTCTATACTGTTGACCATAATATAGAGGCTCTTAAATGCTAGTTTTAGTACTTTGCTTGTGGACATTCATTCATTTATTCCTGAATAATTTACTTACTCATTTATTACTGAATACATCCTGTGCGCCAAGCATTATGCTAGGTGCTGGGTAGACAGTAGTAATAAAAACAGACTTGGTATCTGCCCTCATGGAATTTACAGTCTAGTTGGGGAGAGAGATAATAAACAAATAAAGAGACTAATACCTAATTTACAAATGGAATAAGAGGGCTATGATGGGGGTGGCAGTGGGGCCTGGGAGAGAAGAACCTTTTAGACTGGGTAATCAGGGAGTGCCTTTATGAGATTACAATTAAAGTGAGACCTAAATTATAAGCCAGCCAGCCCTGTGTGGAGTTGGGGAAAACGAATATTAGGTAGGAGGAGCGGTAGTTGTGAAGGCCCTAGGATGGGAAAGAGCTTGGCCTATTTGAGAGCTGCAAAAGCTAGCAAGAGGTGAAATGAAGAGGAAATGAGGAGTGACTGAAAGGATGAAATGATATTAAGAGAGGTAGACAGGAGCCTAACCACTCATAGGCCATGGGAAGGAAACTGGATTTTAGTCAAAGTATAATGGGAGGTCACTGAAGGATTTATACACCGGAGTCATGACCAGGTTTATATTTTTAAGATGACCCCTTAATGGTTATGTGGTTACATTTGCTTTGTGGAAATTCATCAAACTTTGTATTTTTGGTGTGCACTTTTTGGAATGTTCGTTTATACTTCAAAAAAAAGTGAAACAAAAATCTGGCTGCTGTATGAATAATGGGAGGAGAGTTGAGGTTTCTAGTAGTTCAGGCAAGAGGCGATGGTGGCTTGGAATAATGAGGTGAATAGAAGGGATTGGATGAATTTGAAATATATTTTGAAGGTAGGATTGACAACTTGGAGATGGAATGAATGTGGCAGTTAAGAGAGAGAGAAATCAAGAATGACCCCCAGATTTCTGGCTAGTAATTTCTGGCAGTGTAATTTGTTCAAATAATTGCAATCATAGCAAATATTTACACAGTCCATACTATGTGCAGGCATAGTTCTAAGTGCTTTACGTACACTAATTCATTTCATCCTTGTAATAATATTACGATTGGATATTAGTATTTCTCCCATTTTATAGATGAGAAAACTAAAGAGCAAAGAAGTGGGGAAAACTGGGAGAAGGATAGGTTCTGTACAAATTAGGAAATGAGGAGCTGTTGAAAGTTTCTGAACCGGGGAGAGGTATGAATCAAAGATTTTTCTGGTGGCATCTCTTTACAAAATCCACCTCTGTCTTCTATGAGTTGTACCTGGAATCACATTTTTTAAACACCCCCCCCATACTCTTATGATTTGCTTAATTTGGGTGGGCCATATGTGCAGACTTACGATCAGTGCGGTTAGCAATTTGGTGGTGAAGTTTGGGGACTAGGTCAAGGCTAGAGATAGATATTTTGGAGTCATATGGGTAGGAAAAATGATTGAACCCATGGTATTGCTAAAGGGTTAGTGTAAAGAAAATGTATGAATATAGAACTTAAAATGCTTGCTACTTTCTCCTTCAGATACCATCCTATATCTCTTCTCTTTCAGCCATACTTTCTTATGGAGTTATCTGTTTTCATTTCCTTACCTCCCATTTATCTTCAGACTTCCACAGCATGGCTTTTGCCTTCATTATCTCTGCTGATGGTCTCAGCAATGACATCAAAGACCTTTGTGCTGCTAAATCCTTGGACACTTTTCGGCCCTTCCTCCTTTTCTCTATAGCAACTGTTGTTGTTGACCACTCACTCATACATTTATCCACTCATACATTTATCCATTCAACAGATTTTGGGGAGGGGGCGGCTAGGCCTCAGAGATATAGTATATAGTTC
>NW_020838564.1:0-12628 GCF_003676395.1 Aethalodelphis obliquidens
CAACACAGAAATGAGATCACGCCACATCCATGCTGAAGACCCATCATCACCTTTCCTAGGCACTCAGAACACAATCTGAGCTCCCGACCCTGGTCTCCCAGCTGTGCACGACCTGGCCCCGCCATCCTCTCCTAACACGTGGCCTGTCGTCTCCTCCTTGCTCTCTCTGCCTCTATCCTTTGCTCTGTGCTCCCTGGCCAGTCCCCTCCCCGGGGCTCTGCACGTGCCCTTGCCGCAGCCTGGAGCTCTTCCTCTGCACGTGCACAGGCCGGCTCTCTCTCCTCCTCCAGGCTCTGCCCAAAGGACACCTCCTCAGGAGGGCCTTCCCGACCACGTGGTCCGCTGGGGCTCCCCTCCTGCTCTCTGTCCCATCCCTGCTTGCCTCTTCCCTAACACGAATTCCAACCGTAATAATTCTGTTGGATCGTTGTACACTTACTGCCTGGCGTCCCCATGAGCATGGAAGCTCCATAAGGGCGGGGATTGCTGGCGTCTGTCCTGTTGGCTGCCGCTCCCCGGCTCCTGGCACGGCGCCCGGCACAGAGCAGGACGAGTCAATGGAGAAGAGGTGTCAGACCTGGAGTAAAAAGAAACTCAGGTTTCTGAGAGAGAAAAGATGCATGAGGAAGATCTTATACTGACAGGGATTTGGGGTGATAGAGTGTGAATATCAGACATCTTGACATTGAGACTTTCAGCTTTTCAACTTGTAAAGGGCATTGAGACAATAAATCATGAGTGTCAGAGCTCTGTGAATGTTTGCTTAGTAGTTGAACTGTCCAGCTCATTTCTGTATGTATTGAGAGTGCCAAGAAAGAAAAAGTGCTCTATTGTACACTCTTTGCTCAGTCCTATTTGTCTGTTGTTTGCCATAAGGCAGCTTATTCACTTGCCTTTCAATGTTTCTGAGGAACGTCCTTCACATAGCTGCTTCTCCACTCTAAAAGAGCTTAGAGTTAAGACAACAGAAATGCAAAAAATCCCCTTGCGTCAGTCCTTCAGGGAGCCTTCTAGACAGCTTTAAACAAACACAATTCCTTGGGAGTAAGGTCTACTCTCCTCCCTCCTGAGCCAGGAACCCTCACTTGGAATGCACGCTGACATCGTCAAGACAGCTGCTCTACTAGGCAAGGGCTGGGGCAAGAATAACTTAAAATGCCAGCAAATTCTCCTGTCACATTTCATGGCTCTTCTTCAGACTTAACATTCGCTTGGTTGCTGTAAACCTCTGATGATCTTCCAGAGTTCCAATAAACTTGATTCCGATCATTGTTTTCCCGGTGTTTCCAGTGTTCCTGGAGGACCCTACCCAGAGTGCCCTACACCACGTTCACCAATATCACTAAGTTCCGTGAGTGACGTTTTGAAACTTACATCCTTCCGCTAACATCTTAATTTAGCAGTGTGGTGGCTTTCCTGGTGGCACAGTGGTTGGGAATCCGCCTGCCAAGGTAGGGAACACGGGTTCAAGCCCTGGCCCGGGAAGATCCCACATGCCACAGAGGAGCTAGGCCCGTGTGCCACAACTACTGAAGCCTGTGTGCCATAACTGCTGAAGCTTGCATTCCTGGAGCCTGTGCTCCACAACATGAGAAGCCACCGCAATGAGAAGCCCTCACACCGCAAGGAAGAGTAGCCTCTGTTCGCGGCAACTAAAGAAAGCCCGCGCACAGCAATGGAGGACCCAACGCAGCCAAAAAATAATAAATTTATTTTAAAAAACCCAACAGTGTGCACTTTTTTTTTCTGGAAGGAATAACAAAGCAGAAGAAACAGAAAACTAGAAATTTCTCTAGCATCAGGGACCTTGTGAAAAATCAATAAAATGATATATATATGCAATGTCAGAATCTCTTTGCACATTTAAATTTTTGCATATTAACACAAACATAACAATACTGCCCCATATAAACCTTTGTATAAACATTAAAGGAAATATATGCATTATTTTTTCTTTTACTGCTTCTGAAGCACAGAATGCACAAGTCCCCCTGAAGACTTTCTGTCGTCACATGCGAGAACAAATGTCAGGGGTTGAGGCAGCCTCAGGTGCACTTTGTAATGTCTCTAGACAAAATAGAACAGAGTTGGAGGTAGATTGTTTGGTGACTCCCCGTGACCCGCCCACGGAGAAATAACTTACCCAAATAGCAGCTTTCTTACTCTTTGATCCAAACTGTCCTGAATCTTGCATGGTTTTAAAGGCACAACTAGGAACGGTTGAAAACTTTGTTCAGCACACACAAGATTACCAGTTGGCCTCTGAACACCTATTCTTTCTAAAGGACATAGTAAGAGCACCAAGTAGTGCCCCACCTGCACGTGGTCCCTAGTCACTCTGGAAATGCCCAGGACGGCCAAGTTCAAGAGTGAACCCTTATCACATGTGGTAGGGGCGACAGGGTTTACTGATTTTAACCTGCTGGATTAATAACATCACCTTCCTCAATTGGGAAAAGTAACAACAAAACAACAAAGTAATACTTTCAAAGAACACTCATAAGGCAAAAGCCAGCTTTTCCCGCCAAATAAACTGAAAACAAAAAGCTCCACTGCTTTTTCTTAGCCTCTGGAAGGCAGTTCCCTTGACTAAAACATCGTAGGATAATCAACAATATCCCATTCTATCCTACAGCACAGAACACTTATTCTTTTTTCCTCCTTGGTCATTGCGTTAACATTATGATCTGCTGTTGATGTGATTAAACGCTGTTGGGAAGGTGATGGGATTCTATTTCTTCTAGTAGCTTCTCAAGGTACTGAATTAAGACTCGTCTTTTGAACCTAAAAACGAAAAAGAAATTTTATTATCCAAAAGGTCCTTAAAGCATTTATGATGCGTGAGGCACCGTGTGGGATACAACGTGGGACTGGTCATTCACATGGGAAATAGAAAATGTATGTCCGTGTAAAGATAGGGCTTAGCTAATACCGAGATTACCAGCTGAGAGCCCAAGCCCACCTCAGACTGTGAGGAGTGCAAAAGGCTCCACAGACCTGGATGAATGAGTTGGCCTCAGGTAGTATTAATCTAGACGCCTCTGCAGACAGACGTAGTTATGACTGAAGGCCAGGGCTTAGGAAAGCAAAGCAGGACTTCCCTGGTGGCACAGTGGTTAAGAATCCTCCTGCCAATGCAGGGGACACGGGTTCGAGCCCTGGTCCGGGAAAATCCCACACGCCGCAGAGCAACTAAGCCCGTGAGCCACAACTACTGAGCCCGCGTGCCACAACTACTGAAGCCTGTGCACCTAGAGCCCGTGCTCCACAACAAGAGAAGCCACCGCAATGAGAAGCCGTCGCACTGCAATGAAGAGTAGCCCGCGCTCGCTGCAACTAGGGAAAGCTCATGTGGAGCAACGAAGATCCAATGGAGCCAAATAATTAATTAATTAATTAAAACAAAAAAGAAAAGCAAGGCAGAACCAATCCCTCCGCCTGTCTTGCATTGGGCAGCCCTCCTGCTTCAAAAAACACAATGAAGAGTTCCTCTTTACACCCACCTTGCAGCTTCCTTGATGGTAAATTCAATAAATTGTTTCCTCACTGCAAGAGGTCCTTGCACTCCTTCAAGCAAAATGAAAATTCTTTCATACTCTGAAGATATTTAAAAAAATTAGTATTTTTAAAAATATGGATGAAAAATAAAATTCAATCTTTACACATCATCAGTAATCATTCCTTGTGTGTGGAAAGTTAGGTATAGTTTGTATTTGAAACACTCAGATCAAGATATCTGCACATATCTGCCAGGGAAACTCTAAACACTAATTAAATGTGGTCTGCTGAATAATGGCCCCCCAAGTTGTCCATGTCCTAATTCTGAGAACCTGTGAACATGTTACCTTATATGGCAAAAGAGACCTTACTTTGCAGATGTGATTAAGTTATGGCTCTTGAGATGAGGAGATTATCCATGTTTATACATGTTGCCCAACGTAACCACAAATATCCTTATAAAAGAGAGGCAGTAGAGCTGGTCAGAAAGAAAAGATGTAAGGGTGGGAGCAGAGGTTAGAGAGGAGAGAAGGGGCTAAGTTGCTGGCTTGAAGATGGAGGAAGGGCCCACGAGCGAAGGAACACAGGCAGCCTGTAGAAGCTGGAAGAGGCAAGGAAACAGATTCTCCCTAGAGCCTGCAGAAGGAACCCTGGCCTGCCAACACCTTCTTGCTAGCCCAGTGAAAATCATTTCAGATCTGACTTCCACAACTCTAAGATAATACAGTTTTCAGCCATGAAGTTTGTGATAACTTGTTACAGCAGCAAAAGGAAACTATTACAGTAAGTAAGGGGAAAAAGAGAGAGAAAGGTGTATTGGGTCTTTTTTAGGTAAAGCCAGAGGAATCATTTTAAATTATGTGAAAACCCAGTACTTCCCAAAAATGCACCTCAAGAGATACCTTGAGAGGAACTTCCGGGAAGATGGCGGAAGAGGAAGACGCGGAGATCACCTTCCTCCCCACAGATACACCAGAAATACATCTACACGTGGAACAACTCCTACAGAACACCTACTGAATGCTGGCAGAAGACCTCAGACCTCCCAAAAGGCAAGAAACCCCCCACGTACCTGGGTAGGGCAAAATAAAAAAGAATAAACAGACACAAAACGATAGGGACGGGACCTGCACCAATGGGAGGGTGGTGTGACGGATGAAAAGTGTCCACACACTAGGAAGCCCCTTCGCGGGCGGAGACTGCGGGTGGCAGACGGGGGCAGCTTCGGAGCCGCGGAGGAGAGCACAGCAACAGGGGTGCGGAGGGCAAAGCAGAGAGATTCCTGCACAGAGGATAAGGGCTGACTGGCACTCACCAGCCCGAGAGGCTTGTCTGCTCCCCCGCCGGAGCGGGCGGGGCTGGGAGCTGAGGCTCGGGCTTCAGTCGGAGCGCAGGGAAAGGACTGGGGTTGGCGGCGTGAACACAGCCTGAAGGGGTTAGTGCACCACGGCTAGCCGGGAGGGAGTCCGGGGAAAAGGCTGGACCTGCCGAAGAGGCAAGAGACTTTTTCTTACCTCTTTGTTTCCTGGTGCGCGAGGAGAGGGGATTAAGAGTGCTGCTTAAGGAGCTCCAGAGAAGGGCGTGAGCCACGGCTAAAAGCGCGGACCCCAGAGACGAGCATGAGACGCTAAGGCTGCTGCTGCCGCCACCAAGAAGCCTATGTGCCGACACAGGTCACTCTCCACACCTCCCTTCTGGGGAGCCTGTGCAGCCCGCCACTGCCAGGGTCCCGGGATCCACGGACAACTCCCCCGGAAGAACGCACGGCGCGCCTCAAGCTGCTGCAACGTCACGCTGGCCTCTGCCGCCGCAGGCCCGCCCCGCACTCCGTGCCCCTCCCTCCCCCCGGCCTGAGTGAGCCAGAGCCCCCGAATCAGCGGCTCCTTTAACCCCGTCCTGTCTGAGCGAAGAACAGACGCCCTCCAGCGACCTACACGCGGAGGCGGGGCCAAATCCAAAGCTGAGCCCCTGGGAGCTGTGAGAACAAAGAAGAGAAAGGGAAATCTCTCCCAGCAGCCTCAGGAGCAGCTGATTAAAGCTCCACAATCAACTTGATGTACCTGCATCTGTGGAATACCTGAATAGACAACGAATCATCCCAAATTAAGGAGGTGGACTTTGAGAGCAAGATTTATGATTCTTCCCCTTTTCCTTTTTTTGTGTGTATGTGTATGCTTCTGTGTGAGATTTTGTCTGTATAGCTTTGCTTCCACCATTTGTCCGAGGGTTCTATCCGTCCTTTTTTTTAAAAAATTTTTCTCTTAATAATTACTTTTTATTTTAATAACTTTATTTTATTTTACTTTATCTTCGTTCTTTCTTTCCTTCCTTCCCTCCTTTAGACAACGAATCATCCCAAATTGAGGAGGTGGACTTTGAGAGCAATATTTATGATTTTTTATTCTTTTCCTCTTTTTGTGAGTGTGTATGTGTATGCTTCTGTGTGAGATTTTGTCCATATAGCTTTGCTTCCACCATTTCTTCCTGGGTTCTATCCATCCATTTTTTTGTTTTTTGGGTTTATTTTGCTCTTAATAATTATTTTAATAACTTTATTATATTTTATCTTAATTTTACTTTATCGTCTTTATTTTCCTTCCTTCCCTCCTTCCTTCCTTGCTCCCTCCCTCCCTCCTTTCTTTCTTTCTACTTCTACTAATTCTTTCTTTCTACTTTTTCTCCCTTTTCTTCTGAGCCATGTGGATGAAAGGCTCTTGGTGCTGCAGCCAGGAGTTTGTGCTGTGCCTCTGAGGTGGGAGAGCCAACTGCAGTACAGTGGTCCACAAGAGACCTCCCAGCTCCACATAATATCAAACGGCGAAAATATCCCAGAGACCTCCATCTCAACACCAACACCCAGCTTCACTCAACGACCAGCAAGCTACAGTGCTGGACACCCTAGGCCAAACAACTAGCAAAACAGGAACACAACCCCACCCATTAGCAGAGAGGCTGCCTAAAATCATAATAAGTCGACAGACACCCCAAAACACACCACCAGACGTGGACCTGCCCACCAGAAAGACAAGATCCGGCCCCATCCACCAGAACACAGGCACTAGTCCCCTCTACCAGAAGGCCTACACAACCCAGAACCAACCTTGGCCACTGGAGACAGACACCAAAAACAACGGAAATACAAACCTGCAGTCTGCAAAAAGGAGACCCCAAACACAGTAAGATCAGCAAAATGAGAAGACAGAAAAACACACAGCAGATGAAGGAGCAAGGGAAAAAACCACCAGACCTAACAAATGAAGAGGAAATAGGCAGTCTAGCTGAAAAAGAATTCAGAATAATGATAGTAAAGATGATCCAAAATCTTGGAAATAGAATAGACAAAATGCAAGAAACATTTAACAAGGACCTAGAAGAACTAAAGATGAAACAAACAATGATGAACAACACAATAAATGAAATGAAAAACACTCTAGATGGGATCAATAGCCGAATAACTGAGGCAGAAGAACGGATAAGTGACCTGGAAGATAAAAGAGTGGAAATAACTACTGCAGAGCAGAATAAAGGAAAAAGAATGAAAAGAACTGAGGACAGTCACAGAGACCTCTGGGACAACATGAAACGCACCAACATTCGAATTATAGGGGTTCCAGAAGAAGAAGAGAAAAAGAAAGGGACTGAGAAAGTATTTGAAGAGATTATAGTTGAAAACTTCCCTAATATGGGAAAGGAAATAGTTAATCAAGTCCAGGAAGCACAGAGAGTCCCATACAGGATAAATCCAAGGAGAAATACGCCAAGACACATATTAATCAAACTGTCAAAAATTAAATACAAAGAAAACATATTAAAAGCAGCAAGGGAAAAACAGCAAATAACACACAAGGGAATCCCCATAAGGTTAACAGCTGATCGTTCAGCAGAAACTCTGCAAGCCAGAAGGGAGTGGCAGGACATATTGAAAGTGATGAAGGAGAAAAACCTGCAACCAAGATTACCCAGCAAGGATCTCATTCAGACTTGATGGAGAAATTAAAACCTTTACAGATAAGCAAAAGCTGAGAGAGTTCAGCACCACCAAACCAGCTCTACAACAACTGCTAAAGGAACTTCTCTAGGCAAGAAACACAAGAGAAGGAAAAGACCTACAATAACGAACCCAAAACAATTAAGAAAATGGGAATAGGAACATACATATCGATAATTACCTTAAATGTAAATGGACTAAATGCTCCCACCAAAAGACACAGATTGGCTGAATGGATACAAAAACAGGACCCATATATTTGCTGTCTACAAGAGACCCACTTCAGACCTAGAGACACATACAGACTGAAAGTAAGGGGATGGAAAAAGATATTTCATGCAAATAGAAACCAAAAGAAAGCTAGAGTAGCAATTCTCATATCAGACAAAATAGACTTTAAAATAAAGACTATTAGAAGAGACAAAGAAGGACACTACATAATGATCAAGGGATTGATCCAAGAAGAAGATATAACAATTGTAAGTATTTATGCACCCAACATCGGAGCCCCTCAATACATAAGGCAAATACTAACAGCCATAAAAGGGGAAATCGACAGTAACACATTCATAGTAGGGGACTTTAACACCCCACTTTCACCAATGGACAGATCATCCAAAATGAAAATAAATAAGGAAACCCAAGCTTTAAATGATACATTAAACAAGATGGACTTAATTGATATTTATAGGACATTCCATCGTAAAACAACAGAATACACATTTTTCTCTAGTGCTCATGGAACATTCTCCAGGATAGATCATATCTTGGGTCACAAATCAAGCCTTGGTAAATTTAAGAAAATCGAAGTTGTATCAAGTATCTTTTCCGACCACAACACTATGAGACTAGATATCAATTACAGGAAAAGACCTGCAAAAAATACAAACACATGGAGGCTAAACAATACACTACTGAATAACGAAGTGATCACTGAAGAAATCAAAGAGGAAATTTAAAAATATCTAGAAAAAATGACAGTGGACGCACGACGACTCAAAACCTATGGGAAGCAGCAAAAGCAGTTCTAAGAGGGAAGTTTATAGCAATACAAGCCTACCTTAAGAAACAGGAAACATCTCGAATAAAAACCTAGCCTTGCACCTAAAGCAATTAGAGAAAGAAGAACAAAAAAAGCCCAAAGTTAGCAGAAGGAAAGAAATCATAAAAATCAGATCAGAAATAAATGAAAAAGAAATGAAGGAAACGATAGCAAAGATCAACAAAACTAAAAGCTGGTTCTTTGAGAAGATAAACAAAATTGATAAACCATTAGCCAGACTCATCAAGAAAAAAAGGGAGAAGACTCAAATCAATAGAAATAGAAATGAAAAAGGAGAAGTAACAACTGACATTGCAGAAATACAAAAGATCATGAGAGATTACTACAAGCAACTCTATGCCAATAAAATGGACAACCTGGAAGAAATGGACAAATTCTTAGAAATGCACAACCTGCCAAGACTGAATCAGGAAGAAATAGAAAATATGAACAGACCAATCACAAGCACTGAAATTGAAACTGTGATTAAAAATCTTCCAACAGCTTTTTCGGCCGGAACCGCCATCTTTCAGTAATTCGCCAAAATGACCAACACAAAGGGAAAGAGGAGGGGCACCCGCTACATGTTCTCTAGGCCTTTTAGAAAACATGGAGTTGTTCCTTTGGCCACATACATGCGAATCTACAAGAAAGGTGATATTGTAGATATCAAGGGAATGGGCACTGTTCAAAAAGGAATGCCCCACAAGTGTTACCATGGCAAAACTGGGAGAGTCTACAATGTTACCCAGCATGCTGTTGGCATCATTGTAAACAAACAAGTTAAGGGCAAGATTCTTGCCAAGAGAATTAATGTGCGTATTGAGCATATTAAGCACTCTAAGAGCCGGGATAGCTTCCTGAAACGGGTGAAGGAAAATGATCAGAAAAAGAAGGAAGCCAAAGAGAAAGGTACTTGGGTTCAACTGAAGCGCCAGCCTGCTCCACCCAGAGAAGCACACTTCGTGAGAACCAATGGAAAGGAGCCTGAACTGTTGGAGCCCATTCCCTATGAATTCATGGCATGATGGGTGTAAAGAAAATAAAAGACCGGGACTGTGTAAATGTTTCTCTAAATTGAGTAGAAGTGTGTGACCCCCTTCCCCAAACAAATATTTAATTGTGTCCGAATTCAGTGGGTGACATCTTTTTACTTTTCAAATTTAGTGGGGTTTATTCCTGAAAGATGTGAGGTAGTTTGTTGTGCAGTATACTCCATTGATTAATAAACTGCTAGATATTAAAAAAAAAAAAAAAAAATCTTCCAACAAACAAAAGCCCAGGACCAGATGCCTTCACAGGCGAATTCTATCAAACATTTAGAGAAGAGCTAACACCTATCCTTCTCAAACTCTTCCAAAATATAGCAGAGGGAGGAACACTCCCAAACTCATTCTACGAGGCCACCATCACCCTGATACCAAAACCAGACAAGGATGTCACAGAGAAAGAAAACTATAGGCCAATATCACTGATGAACATAGATGCAAAAATCCACAACAAAATACTAGCAGACAGAATCCAACAGCACATTAAACGGATCATACACCATGATCAAGTGGGGTTTATTCCAGGAATGCAAGGATTCTTCAATATATGCAAATCAATCAACGTGATACACCATATTAACAAATTGAAGGAGAAAAACCACATGATCATCTCAATAGATGCAGAGAAAGCCTTTGACAAAATTCAACACCCATTTATGATAAAAACCCTGCAGAAAGTAGGCATAGAAGGAACTTTCCTCAACATAATAAAGGCCATATATGACAAACCCACAGCCAACATCGTCCTCAATGGGGAAAAACTGAAAGCATTTCCACTAAGATCAGGAACAAGACAAGTTTGCCCACTCTCACCACTCTTATTCAATATAGTTTTGGAAGTTTTAGCCACAGCAATCAGAGAAGGAAAGGAAATAAAAGGAATCCAAATTGGAAAAGAAGAAGTAAAGCTGTCACTGTTTGCAGATGACATGATACTATACATAGAGAATCCTAAAGATGCTACCAGAAAACTGCTGGAGCTAATCAATGAATTTGGTAAAGTAGCAGGATACAAAATTAATGCACAGAAATATCTGGCATTCCTGTACACTGATGATGAAAAATCTGAAAGTGAAATCAAGAAAACAATCCCATTTACCATTGCAACAAAAAGAATAAAATATCTAGGAATAAACCTACCTAAGGAGACAAAAGACCTGTATGCAGAAAATTATAAGACACTGATGAAAGAAATTAAAGACGATACAAATAGATGGAGAGATATACCATGTTCTTGGATTGGAAGAATCAACATTGTGAAAAGGACTCTGCTACCCAAAGCAATCTACAGATTCAATGCAATCCCTATCAAACTACCACTGGCATTTTTCACAGAGCTAGAACAAAAAATTTCACAATTTGTATGGAAACACAAAAGACCCCGAATAGCTAAAGCAATCTTGAGAACAAAAAACGGAGCTGGAGGAATCAGGCTTCCTGACTTCAGACTATACTACAAAGCTACAGTAATCAAGACAGTATGGTACTGGCACAAAAACAGAAATATAGATCAATGGAACAGGATAGAAAGCCCAGAGATAAACCCACGCACATATGGTCACCTTATCTTAGATAAAGGGGGCAGGAATGTACAGTGGAGAAAGGACAGCCTCTTCAATAAGTGGTGCTGGGAAAACTGGACAGGTACATGTAAAAGTATCAGATTAGATCACTCCCTAACACCATATACAAAAATAAGCTCAAAATGGATTAAAGACCTAAATGTAAGGCCAGAAACTATCAAACTCTTAGAGGAAAACATAGGCAGGACACTCTATGACATAAATTACAGCAAGGTCCTTTTTGACCCACCTCCTAGAGAAATGGAAATAAAAACAAAAATAAACAAATGGGACCTAATGAAACTTCAAAGCTTTTGCACAGCAAAGGAAACCATAAACAAGACCAAAAGACAACCCTCAGAATGGGAGAAAATATTTGCAAATGAAGCAACTGACAAAGGATTAATCTCCAAAATTTATAAGCAGCTCATGCAGCTTAATAAGAAAAAAACAAACAACACAATTCAAAAATGGGCAGAAGACCTAAACAGACATTTCTCCAAAGAAAATATACAGACTGCCAACAAACACATGAAAGAATGCTCAACATCACTAATCATTAGAGAAATGCAAATTAAAACTACAATGAGATATCATCTCACACCAGTCAGAATGGCCATCATCAAAAAATCTAGAAACAATAAATGCTGGAGAGGGTGTGGAGAAAAGGGAACTCTCTTACACAGTTGGTGGGAATGTAAATTGATACAGCCACTGTGGAGAACAGTATGGAGGTTCCTTAAAAAACTAAAAATAGAACTACCATATGACCCAGCACTCTCACTACTGGGCATATAGCCTGAGAAAACCATAATTCAAAAAGAATCATGTACCAAAATGTTCGTTGCAGCTCTATTTACAATAGTCCAGAGATGGAAACAACCTAAGTGTCCATCATCGGATGAATGGATAAAGAAGATGTGGCACATATATACAATGGAATATTACTCAGCCATAAAAAGAAATGAAATTGAGCTATTTGTAATGAGGTGGATAGACCTAGAGTCTGTCATACAGAGTGAAGTAAGTCAGAAAGAGAGAGACAAGTACTGTATGCTAACACATATATATGGAATTTAAGAAAAAAAAATGTCATGGAGAACCTAGGGGTAAAACAGGAATAAAGACACAGACTTACTGGAGAATGGACTTGAGGATATGGGGAGGGGGAAGGGTAAACTGTGACAAATCGAGAGAGAGGCATGGACATATATACACTACCAAACGTAAGGTAGATAGCTAGTGGGAAGCAGCCGCATAGCACAGGGAGATCAGCTCGGTGCTCTGTGACCGCCTGGAGGGGTGGGATAGGGAGGGTGGGAGGGAGGGAGACGCAAGCGGGAAGTGATATGGGAACATATGTATATATATAACTGATTCATTTTGTTGTGAAGCTGAAACTAACATACCATTACAAAGCAATTAAACTCCAATTAAAAAAAAAGAGATACCTTGAATCTATTCTGAATCCTAAACGGAAAGGGACCTC
>NW_020838565.1:0-12586 GCF_003676395.1 Aethalodelphis obliquidens
ACTTCCCTCTTAGAACTGATTTTGCTGCATCCCATAGGTTTGGGGTCGTCGTGTCTCTATTGTCATTTGTTTCTAGGTATTTTTTATTTCCTCTTTGATTTCTTCAGTGATCGCTTCGTTATAAAGTAGTGTATTTAGCCTCCATGTGTTTATATTTTTTACAGATCTTTTTCTGTAATTGATATCTAGTCTCATAGTGTTGTGGTCGGAAGAGATACTTGATACAATTTTAATTTTCTTAAATTTACCAAGGCTTGATTTGTGACCCAAGATATGATCTATCCTGGAGAATGTTCCATGAGCACTTGAGAAAAATGTGTATTCTGTTGTTTTTGGATGGAGTGTCCTATAAATATCAATTAAATCCATCTTGTTTAATATATCATTTAAAGCTTGTGTTTCCTTATTTATTTTCATTTTGCATGATCTGTCCATTGGTGAAAGTGGGGCTATGAATGTGTTACTGTCAATTTCCCCTTTTCTGGCTGTTAGTGTTTGCCTTATGTATTGAGGTGCTCCTATGTTGGGTGCATAAATATTTACAATTGTTACATCTTCTTCTTGGACCGATCCCTTGATCATTATGTAGTGTCTTTCTTTGTCTCTTCTAATAGTCTTTATTTTAAAGTCTATTTTGTCTGATATGAGAATTGCTACTCCAGCTTTCTTTTGGTTTCCAATTGCATGAAATATCTTTTTCTATCTCCTTACTTTCAGTCTGTATGTGTCTCTAGGTCTGAAGTGGGTCTCTTATAGACAGCAAATACATGGGTCTTGTTTTTGTATCCATTCAGCCAATCTGTGTCTTTTGGTGGGAGCATTTAGTCCATTTACATTTAAGGTAAGTATCGATATGTATGTCCCTATTCCCATTTTCTGAATTATTTTGGGTTCGTTATTGTAGGTCTTTTCCTTCTCTTGTGTTTGTTGCCTAGAGAAGTTCCTTTAGCATTTGTTGTAAAGCTGGTTTGGTGGTGCTGAACTCACTCAGCTTTTGCTTGTCTGTAAAGGTTTTAATTTCTCCATCAAATCTGAATGAGATCCTTGCTGGGTAGAGTAATCTTGGTTGCAGGTTTTTCTCCTTCATCACTTTAAATATGTCCTGCCACTCCCTTCTGGCTTGCAGAGTTTCTGCTGAAAGACCAGCTGTTAACCTTTTGGGGTTTCCCTTGTGTGTTATTTGTTGTTTTTCCCTTGCTGCTTTTAATATGTTTTCTTTGTATTTAATTTTTGACAGTTTGATTAATATGTGTCTTGGTGTATTTCTCCTTGGATTTATCTTGTATGGGACTCTGTGCTTCCTGGACTTGATGAACTATTTCCTTTCCCATGTTAGGGAAGTTTTCAACTATAATCTCTTCAAATATTTTCTCAGTCCCTTTCTTTTTCTCTTCTTCTTCTGGGACCCCTATAATTCGAATGTTGGTGCGTTTAATGTTGTCCTAGAAGTCTCTGAGACTGTCCTCAGTTCTTTTCATTCTTTTTTCTTTATTCTGCTCTGCAGTAGTTATTTCCACTGTTTTATCTTCCAGGTCACTTATCCGTTCTTCTGCCTCAGTTATTCTGCTATTGATCCCATCTAGAGTATTTTTCATTTCATTTATTGTGTTGTTCATCGTTGTTTGTTTCATCTTTAGTTCTTCTAGGTCCTTGTTAAATGTTTTCTTGCATTTTGTCCATTCTATTTCCAAGATTTTGGATCATCTTTAATATCATTATTCTGAATTCTTTTTCGGGTAGACTGCCGATTTCCTCTTCATTTGTTAGGTCTCGTGGGTTTTTATCTTGCTCCTTCATCTGCTGTGTGTTTTTCTGTCTTCTCATTTTGCTTATCTTACTGTGTTTGGGGTCTCCTTTTTGCAGGCTGCTGGTACGTAGTTCCCGTTGTTTTTGGTGTCTGTCCCCAGTGGCTAAGGTTGGTTCAGTGGGTTGTGTAGGCTTCCTGGTGGAGGGGACTAGTGCCTGTGTTCTGGTGGATGAGGCTGGATCTTGTCTTTCTGGTGGGCAGATCCAAGTCTGGTGCTGTGTTTTGGTGTGTCTGTGGATTTATTGTGATTTTAGGCAGCCTGTCTGCTAATGGATGGGGTTGTGTTCCTTTGTTGCTAGTTGTTTGGTATAGGATGTCCAGCACTGTAGCTTGCTGGTCGTTGAGTGAAACTGGGTGCTGGTGTTGAGATGGAGATCTCTGGGAGATTTTCGCCGTTTGATATTATGTGGAGCTGGGAGGTCTCTTGTGGACCAGTGTCCTGAAGTTGGCTGTCCCACCTGAGAGGCACAGCACTGACTCCTGGCTGCAGCACCAAGAGCCTTTCATCCACACGGCAAGAACCTTTAGAAGGTATTCGGGAAGAGGAATCAGAGAAAGAGTGTGGAAGCCGAACTTTGTGAGGTTCCAGAGCACAGACACGTACACACCTCCCGTCTCCTTCACCAGCATTTGCACCTCTGCTTCTTGCTGCCCTCAGAGGCCGCGAATCTCTGCAGAGCATGCCCAGTTCCTTATTCAGGCCTGTGCCCCGCTGTGGGCGGAGGTCATGGGAAGGATGCGACTGCCGGCTGACCTGGAGCTGAACCTCTTTCCTTCCTTCTATCTAAACACTTTATTAGTTACATAGCAGTCATACTTGGATGTTTTCATAATTTACCAATAATTATTGTATTTTAAATATAACATTTTACTACATTTATTGTTAGCGTATTTTACCATATCATTTATTACCATAATTTATTTAATCAGTCCATTACTAAACACTTAGCTGTTTAAATTTTGACTATTATAAAAAAACATTGCAGTGAGCATTTTTGTCTGCAACATTTTTTAAAATACACTGTATCCACTAGGTTCCTTTTCAGTAGCCACATGAGTAACTACTAGCATTTGCTCCTTTTTCCATTGCTAGAATTGAAGGGGGCATAAATGTTTTGTTTGTTATTGTTTTCTCGTGTTTTGACTAGGTTTTGCAGCAACCCTGGATGATGACAAACCTTGGTACTCCATTTTTCCCATTGACAATGAGGAGCTAGTATATGGACGCTGGGAGGACAATATCATTTGGGATGCTCAGGCCATGCCCCGGCTCTTGGAGCCTCCTGTTTTGACACTTGATCCCAATGATGAGAACCTCATTTTGGGTATGGTACTGGCTGGGTCAGTGTTTCTCCTCCATAATTGACAGCTTGCTCTGCTAATGTCGGGGGCAGGAGCAAATCAGAAGGGTTGGGAAGGTCAAGACTAGAAGCTTCTTGATAGCAGTTTGAGAGAGCAAAGTTGTGGCTGTCAGTTTCTAGTATTTGTGTATTGTTTAGGGAAAACTCATAAGATAGGAATGTTGGAAAGTAGTACCTTGGAGATGTCAGGAGTGTAGTTTGGTTGGAGTTGATTATGGACTAGAAGTGGTCTGGAGAAGGATGAGAAATCTGGTTAGGAATTGCAAAGGTGTCATTAGGAAAGGTGAATCTTAAGGGATAACAACTCCAGGGTGACTTTTGTTTCCTCAGAAATTCCAGATGAAAAGGAAGAGGCTACTTCTAACTCCCCCTCCAAGGAGAGTAAGAAGGAATCATCTCTGAAGAAGAGTCGAATTCTGTTAGGGAAAACAGGAGTCATCAAGGAGGAACCACAGCAGGTCTGTGAAGGGAAAAGGGGTTTGGTGTTTAGAAGAACAAAGAAAGGTAATGGAGAAGGATAGTCTCACTAAGGTTTGATGATCTATCATTAGAACATGTCTCAGCCAGAAGTGAAAGATCCATGGAATCTCTCCAATGATGAATATTACTACCCTAAGCAACAGGGTCTTCGAGGCACCTTTGGAGGAAATATTATCCAGGTAAAAGTAGCATTTTTTCTGTGGTGAGTGGGAATCACTGCTTTTTTATGATGGAGGATATGGGTAAATCTTGCCTAGGCTGGAGTTTAATTTGAACCCTTATATTTCTGTCTTAGCACTCAATTCCTGCTGTGGAATTGCGGCAGCCCTTCTTTCCCACCCACATGGGGCCCATTAAACTACGGCAGTTCCATCGCCCACCTCTAAAGAAGTACTCTTTTGGGGCACTATCTCAGCCAGGTCCCCACTCAGTCCAGCCCTTGCTAAAGCACATCAAAAAGAAGGCTAAGGTATGATTGAATCTTGGTTAGAAAAAAACAGCTTATAAAAGACATTGGAGTACAAATGGGGGAGATGGACTGGATATTAGATGATACTAGGATATTATTTATTTTCTTAGATGTGATAGAATGTTACTGTGGTTATTTAGGAGAATGTCCTTATTCTTGGGAGATGTATGAAAATGCAGTGAAGTGCCACAATAACTGCAACTTTGAAAAACGGTTAAGCAAAATCTATTGAGAGAGAGTTACAGGTAAAACAAATATGGCAAAATATAAAGTTACATCTAAGTGGTGGGATAATAGGTGTTCATAGTTTTGACTTTATGTTTGAAAATTTTTGCAATGAAATTGGAAAAAAAAAGGCAGGTGAGAGTTTTTGATGTCTCAATGAACAACATCACTCTGTAATTATTGTCCTGTCAGTAGCTGTACTGTATTGTCTTTGTTCTCGGCAGATGAGAGAACAAGAGAGGCAAGCTTCAGGTGGTGGAGAGATGTTTTTCATGCGCACACCTCAGGACCTCACAGGCAAAGATGGAGATCTTATTCTTGCAGAATATAGTGAGGAAAATGGACCATTAATGATGCAGGTTGGCATGGCAACCAAGATTAAAAACTACTATAAGCGGGTGAGTCTGCTCAGAAAATCTTTGTTGTTAGTATAGTTGTAGTTAAATATCCAGTGATCATATGTGAACGTGTATTTTCTTATTTTATACTAGAAATTTATTGGGAGAAAGGAATGATATCCATTTTGCAGGTAGTACTATTAGTAGAATGCTGTGCTTATAGAATATTTTGTGTAGGCTTATTGATTATATTCTGGGATAGTAACTGGGTCTGCTGCATTCCTTATAGAAACCCGGAAAAGATCCCGGAGCCCCAGATTGTAAATATGGAGAAACTGTTTACTGCCATACATCTCCTTTTCTAGGCTCACTCCATCCTGGACAATTACTGCAGGTGAGGAATTACTTCCTGTTGTAACTCTTTCCTAAGGAAATTGACAGATGAGGAGCTAGTCAGCCCAGAAAGGACCAATTCTAGTTGATTGAGATACTGTTTATACATCAAGTATGGGAAAGAGCAATATAAACTAAAAATGATTATAATACAAAAATTTTTTGCATCTTTTTATTGAAACTGGCTCCTTATTATGTTATTCAGTAAGTTAAATTTGAAATAGTTTTTTGAAAATACCTAGTGGTAAGAAGTCTAGAAACATCTGGGTGGCATAGGGAAATCAACCTGGGATTAATAATTTACTATAGGGACTTCCCTGGTGGTCCAGTGGTTAAGACTTCACCTTCCAATGCAGGGGGTGCAGGTTCAATACCTGGTTGGGGAGCTAAGATCCCACATGCCTTGGGGCCAAAAAACCAAAACATAAAACAGACGCAATATTGTAACAAATTCAATAAAGCCTTTAAAAATGGTCCACATTTTAAAAAAAATCTTAAAAAATATTTACGATAGTTAATTTATGAATGTTTAATTTGTATGTGTAAGATGGGTATGTTTTGATTATATTAGTCATGGTCATTTTGAGTATTGAACCACCCTGAACTGTGCTACTTACAGTCCCCAGCTGTAGTGAAATGGTTTTTTCCCCTCTTTGTTCTGATGGATATAGAGATGCCCTTTGGTAACCTAGCTTTTACATGTTTTGTTAAGGCAATGTACAGAGGTCCACAAATGATGTGAGGAAATCTTTAGCACTCTTCTACCTTGTTTCCCCCCCACTCCCGCCCCACTTCATTTCTCTTGGCAATCTTAACCATTTTACCTGCTCTTGTACCTACTTTATTCCATTGTTTCTATTGCTTATTCTCTTAAAGCATCTAATAAGCACATTTTTTTTTTATCCTCTACATCTGTAATCCATTTCCCACCATATTTTGAGTATCACCTTCATATTGTTCCTGGAGTTCCTACCCCTGTAACTTTCTATTGAGATTTTCTACCAGTCCATCCCCTTCTTATGTGGCTACTTTTGTAGTCTCTCAGAGAGATCCTTTTTTACCTTCCCCTGTAACTCTTTTTCACATTTAGAATTTTCTTTCCACACCTATCTATTGAAGATCCTCCCTCTTTCTACTTTTCTGATTTTTTTGAAAAGTCTTTCCTTAGAATGACAGCTTCTTGTGATAGTTGATCCTCATCTGGCTGCTGCTTAAACAAGCTCAAATGTTTCTGTCCTGTATGTTTAGTCTGTCTTTTCTAGCACACTTTCTAATTCATCAGTTGTTTTTGTTGTTTTATTTTTTTATTAATTTACTTAACAAATGTTTTGATCTCACATATTATGTCAAGGGCTATGCTAGGTCTAGGGTAATAGTATGGTACTTGTTAGTTTATAAAGTGATTTTCATATGTAATCTTTATAGCAATCGTGTGAGGTATAGGCGTTTTAAATATCTCCATTTTGGAGATGAGGAAAATTAAGCTCATAGCTATTAAGTAATTTATCTGACATCATACAGTGAGTAGCAGAGCCAGTGTCATCTGAATCCAAATCCTGTAGTTTCCCTACTACTGACTCTTAAAGGTAGCCAGTGGGTAAAAAATTATCTGTCTAATCCCATTTGATACTCCATGTTATAATTTGTTTACGTTATTCGATAGACCTTAGATGGCATAATGGGGATAGAGAGCAAACAAGCTTGATTTTCCTTTCTCATTAGTTTACTAAATTTCCAGGGTTTCTCTGTATATAACTTTTGTGTTTTTGTTTTTGTTAGGCATTTGAGAACAATCTTTTTCGTGCTCCAATTTATCTTCATAAGATGCCAGAAAGTGACTTCCTTATCATTCGCACAAGACAAGGTTACTATATTCGGGAATTAGTGGATATTTTTGTGGTTGGACAGCAGTGCCCCTTGTTTGAAGTTCCTGGGCCCAACTCCAAAAGGGCCAATACACATATTCGAGACTTTCTCCAGGTAACAATGAGAGGATAGGGAGGGGCTCTGGGTGTACATAAAAGGATATGTGGACTTGGGGGCACACCAGGAAAGATCAAAACACATAGGGCATTAGCAGGGGAAGGGGCCCTGGGGAGGACTTTTATCCTTACTTTACCAAATAAAAAAAATTCGGTTTGTTGGGCAGGTGTTTATTTACCGCCTGTTCTGGAAGAGTAAAGATCGGCCACGGCGGATCCGAATGGAAGATATAAAAAAAGCCTTTCCTTCCCATTCAGAAAGCAGCATCCGGAAGAGGCTAAAGCTCTGCGCTGACTTCAAACGCACAGGTCATCAATTGTGACTGATTATATGTCCTCTCTGCCTCTCTCCAAGAAAGGAATTACGGCTTCCAGTTAAAAGGATAAACATACAGTTAATAAAGTAGAAAAAAATAATAAAGTCATCAAAAGGAGGTAGCAAATCTTCTAATTATGGAGACTCTGATTACTATTTAATTTTTTTTTTTTTTTTTTTTTTTTTGCTATTTAATCTTGCCTGTCAGGAAATTCAGTGTGATTATTGGATGTCTTACATGAGATATAGGAAACCTAGCAGCAGGGCTTTTCTTTGCTGGACAGTCAGGCTAACTGTGGCTAGGCCTGATACCTTCTGGGACATTGCCTAGTTCAGTCTTGTTTCGCTATCCCTGTTGCTGTCAATGAAAGGGCCTTTGGAATTCAGAATGGTCTCATTTTCTCTATCTTTTCTAGGCATGGACTCAAACTGGTGGGTGCTGAAGTCTGATTTTCGTTTACCAACTGAGGAGGAGATCAGGGCTATGGTGTCTCCAGAGCAGTGCTGCGCTTATTATAGCATGATAGCAGCAGAGCAGCGGCTGAAGGTGAACACCTTCCTCTTAGGCACTACTTGTGCCTATGGGTTTTTTTCAGAGAGATGAGGGTGAAGACTTTTCTCACTGGCTTACAAATGATGGTTACTAGATTATTACCAACTATTTATAAAGTCAAACTGTATGATGTACTCTGTGTACATCAGTTCTGGGGTAAACTGCATTGTAGCTACATACCAGTGGGAAGGCCTAGTGAGGGACTTAGGGCATATTGTTTTGCTTTGAAAATGGTTGCTCATTCATTTGGGTGGTGGTTTTAATCTCTGTTCTTTGTAAGACAGGTGTGTTAGCAGGAAAAGTACTTCTTAGTTGTTTTCTATAGCCTTCCAGGTGGGCAGAGATGATGATGGTGCTGGACATGTGGCTTAGAGAAGCATAATGTCCTTATCAGGCCAAAATAGGAAAGGTCTAGCTGGGGTGAGATAGCACAACTCTGTCCCATTGAGTTAATAAGCATCTCTATTCCGCTTCCTAATGGGCCTTAACTATCCACATGTATTAGCCTAAGGATGTAGAATGGTGATAGGTACGCCTAAGACTTTACAGAATCCATTCTCTATGCAAAATGGGCTTTTGGTGTTCTGTACTTGGTATTCAGTGAAACTTGTGCTTTGTCTTATGCATGGATTTGTCCTCTTCCAGGATGCTGGCTATGGTGAGAAGTCCTTTTTTGCTCCAGAAGAGGAAAATGAGGAAGATTTCCAGATGAAGATTGATGATGAGGTACGGCTTTAATCTTCATTGGTACATCCCATTTATCCTTTTTTTTTAAAAAAACAGCTTTATTGAGATGATTGACATACAATAAACGGCACATATTTAAAGTGTACTATTTGGTACATTTCGTTGTATGTTTATACCTGTGAAATTGTCGTGACAAGATAATGAGTGTATCTGTCACCCCCACAAGTTTCTTCGTGCCTCTTTGAAATCCCTTTCTCCATTCTCCTCCCTTCTCTCTACCCTCCCTGTCCCTCCTTGACAACCACTGATGTGCTTCCTGTCACTATAGATGAGTTTACACTTTTTAGAATTTTAGGTAAATGGAATCGTACAGTTACATGTACTCTTTTTTTTTTAATTGTGGTAAAATACATGTAACACAAAATTTACCATCTTAACCTTTAAGTGTGTATTCAGTAGTGTTAACTACATTCACATTGTTATACAGCCAATCTCCAGAACGCTTTTCATCTTGTAAAACTGAAACTATTACCCATTAAACAGTAATTCACCGTTTTCCCCTCCCTCAGCCCCTGGCAACCACCATTTTACTTTCTGTCCCTATGAATTTTACTACTTTAGGTGCTTCACTTTACAGTATTTGGTTTTTTTTTTTTTAACATCTTTATTGGGGTATAATTGCTTTACAATGGTGTGCTAGTTTCTGCTTTATAACAAAGTGAATCAGCTATACACATACATATGTTCCCATATCTCCTCCCTCTTACGTCTCCCTCCCTCACACCCTCCCTATCCTACCCCTCCAGGCGGTCACAAAGCACCTAGCCGATATCCCTGTGCCATGCGGCTGCTTCCCACCAGCTATCTACCTTACATTTGTTAGTGTATGTATGTCCATGCCTCTCTCTCGCCCTGTCACAGCTCACCCTTCCCCCTACCCATATCCTCAAGTCCGTTCTCCAGTAGGTCTGTGTCTTTATTCCTGTCTTACCCCTAGGTTCTTTGTGACATTTTTTTCCTTAAATTCCATATATATGTGTTAGCATACGGGATTTGTCTTTCTTTTTCTGACTTACTTCACTCTGTATGACAGACTCTAGGTCTATCTACCTCATTACAAATAGCTTAATTTTGTTTCTTTTTATGGCTGAGTAATATTCCGTGGTATTTATGTGCCACATCTTCTTTATCCATTCATCTGATGATGGGCACTTAGGTTGTTTCCATCTCCAGGCTATTGTACATAGAGCTGCAATGAACATTTTCATACATGACTCTTTTTGAACTTTGGTATTCTCAGGGTATATGCCCAGTAGTGGGATTGCTGGGTCATATGGTAGTTCTATTTGTAGTTTTTTAAGGAACCTCCATACTGTTCTCCATAGTGGCTGAATCAATTCACATTCCCACCAGCAGTGCAAGAGTGTTCCCTTTTGTCCACACCCTTTCCAGCATTTATTGTTTCTAGATTTTTTGATGATGGCCATTCTGACTGGTGTGAGATGATATCTCATTGTAGTTTTGATTTGCATTTCTCTAATGATTAATGATGTTGAGCATTCTTTCATGTGTTTGTTGGCAGTCTATATCTTTGGAGAAATGTCTCTTTAGGTCTTCTGCCCATTTTTGGATTGGGTTATTTTTTTGTTATTGAGCTGCATGAGCTGCTTGTAAATTTTGGAGATTAATCCGTTGTCAGTTGCTTCATTTGCAAATATTTTCTCCCATTCTGAGGGTTGTCTTTTGGTCTTGTTTATGGTTTCCTTTGCTGTGCAAAAGCCTTGAAGTTTCATTAGGTCCCATTTGTTTATTTTTGTTTTTATTTCCCTTTCTCTAGGAGGTGGGTCCAAAAGGATCTTCCTTCGATTTATGTCACAGTGTTCTGCCTATGTTTTCCTCTAAGAGTTTGATAGTTTCTGGCCTTACATTTAGGTCTTTAATCCATTTTGAGCTTATTTTTGTGTATGTTGTTAGGGAGTGGTCTAATCTCATACTTTTACATGTACCTGTCCAGTTTTCCCAGCACCACTTATTGAAGAGGCTGTCCTTTCTCCACTGTACATCCCTGCCTCCTTTATCAAAGATAAGGTGACCATATGTGCATGGGTTTATCTCTGGGCTTTCTATCCTGTTCCATTGATCTATCTCTCTGTTTCTGTGCCAGTACCATACTGTCTTGATTACTGTAGCTTTGTAGCATAGTGTGAAGTCAGGGAGCCTGATTCCTCCAGCTCCGTTTTTCGTTCCCAAGATTGCTTTGGCTATTCGGGGTCTTTTGTGTTTCCATACAAACTGAAATTTTTTGTTCTAGTTCTGTGAAAAATGCCAGTGGTACTTTGATAGGGGTTGCATTGAATCTATAGATTGCTTTGGGTAGTAGAGTCATTTTCACAATGTTGATTCTTCCAATCCAAGAACATGGTATATCTCTCCATTTATTTGTATCATCTTTAATTTCTTTCATCAGTGTCTTATAATTTTCTGCATACAGGTGTTTTGTCTCCTTAGGTAGGTTTAGTCCTAGATATTTTATTCTGTTTGTTGCAGTGGTAAATGGGAGTGTTTTCTTGATTTCACTTTCAGATTTTTCATCATTAGTGTATAGGAATGCCAGAGATTTCTGTGCATTGATTTTGTATGCTCCTACTTTACCAAATTCATTGATTAGCCCTAGTAGTTTTCTGGAAGCATCTTTAGGATTCTCTATGTATAGTATCATGTCATCTGCAAACAGTGACAGCTTTACTTCTTTTCCGATTTGGATTCCTTTTATTTCCTTTTCTTCTCTGATTGCTGTGGCTAAAACTTCCAAAACTATGTTGAATAAGAGTGGTGAGAGTGGGCAACCTTGTCTTGTTCCTGATCTTAGTGGAAATGCTTTCAGTTTTTCACCATTGAGAATGATGTTGGCTGTGGGCTTGTCATATATGGCCTTTATTATGTTGAGGAATGTTCCCTCTGTGCCTACTTTTCTGCAGGGTTTTTATCAGAAATGGGTGTTGAATTTTGTCAAAAGCTTTCTCTGCATGTATTGAGATGATCATGTGGTTTTCTCCTTCAATTTGTTAATATGGTTTATCACATTGATAGATTTGCGTATATTGAAGAATCCTTGCTTTCCTGGAATAAACCCCACTTGATCATGGTGTATGATCCTTTTAATGTGCTGTTGGATTGTTTGCTAGTATTTTGTTGAGGATTTTTGCATCTATGTTCATCAGTGATATTGGCCTGTAGTTTTCTTTCTTTGTGACATCCTTGTTTGGTTTTGGTGTCAGGGTGATGGTGGTCTCGTAAAATGAGTTTGGGGGTGTTCCTCCCTCTGCTATATGTTGGAAGAGTTTGAGAAGGATAGGTGTTAGCTCTTCTCCAAATGTTTGAAAGAATTCGCCTGTGAAGCCATCTGGTCCTGGGCTTTTGTTTGTTGGAAGATTTTTAATCACAGTTTCAATTTCAGTGCTTGTGATTGGTCTGTTTATATTTTCTATTTCTTCCTGATTCAGTCTTGGCAGGTTGTGCATTTCTAAGAATTTGTCCATTTCTTCCAGGTTGTCCATTTTATTGGCATAGAGTTGCTTGTAGTAATCTCTCATAATCTTTTTTGTTTCTGCAGTGTCAGTTGTTACTTCTCCTTTTTCATTTCTAATTCTATTGATTTGAGTCTTCTCCCTTTTTTTCTTGATGAGTCTGGCTAATGGTTTATCTATTTTGTTTATCTTCTCAAAGAATCAGCTTTTAGTTTTATTGATCTTTGCTATCGTTTCCTTCATTTCTTTTTCATTTATTTCTGATCTGATTTTTATGATTTCTTTCCTTCTGCTAACTTTGGGGTATTTTTGTTCTTCTTTCTCTAATTGCTTGAGGTGCAAGGTTAGGTTGTTTATTTGAGATGTTTCCTGTTTCTTAAGGTGGGCTTGTATTGCTATAAACTTCCCTCTTAGAACTGATTTTGCTGCATCCCATAGGTTTGGGGTC
>NW_020838566.1:0-12586 GCF_003676395.1 Aethalodelphis obliquidens
ACTTCCCTCTTAGAACTGATTTTGCTGCATCCCATAGGTTTGGGGTCGTCGTGTCTCTATTGTCATTTGTTTCTAGGTATTTTTTATTTCCTCTTTGATTTCTTCAGTGATCGCTTCGTTATAAAGTAGTGTATTTAGCCTCCATGTGTTTATATTTTTTACAGATCTTTTTCTGTAATTGATATCTAGTCTCATAGTGTTGTGGTCGGAAGAGATACTTGATACAATTTTAATTTTCTTAAATTTACCAAGGCTTGATTTGTGACCCAAGATATGATCTATCCTGGAGAATGTTCCATGAGCACTTGAGAAAAATGTGTATTCTGTTGTTTTTGGATGGAGTGTCCTATAAATATCAATTAAATCCATCTTGTTTAATATATCATTTAAAGCTTGTGTTTCCTTATTTATTTTCATTTTGCATGATCTGTCCATTGGTGAAAGTGGGGCTATGAATGTGTTACTGTCAATTTCCCCTTTTCTGGCTGTTAGTGTTTGCCTTATGTATTGAGGTGCTCCTATGTTGGGTGCATAAATATTTACAATTGTTACATCTTCTTCTTGGACCGATCCCTTGATCATTATGTAGTGTCTTTCTTTGTCTCTTCTAATAGTCTTTATTTTAAAGTCTATTTTGTCTGATATGAGAATTGCTACTCCAGCTTTCTTTTGGTTTCCAATTGCATGAAATATCTTTTTCTATCTCCTTACTTTCAGTCTGTATGTGTCTCTAGGTCTGAAGTGGGTCTCTTATAGACAGCAAATACATGGGTCTTGTTTTTGTATCCATTCAGCCAATCTGTGTCTTTTGGTGGGAGCATTTAGTCCATTTACATTTAAGGTAAGTATCGATATGTATGTCCCTATTCCCATTTTCTGAATTATTTTGGGTTCGTTATTGTAGGTCTTTTCCTTCTCTTGTGTTTGTTGCCTAGAGAAGTTCCTTTAGCATTTGTTGTAAAGCTGGTTTGGTGGTGCTGAACTCACTCAGCTTTTGCTTGTCTGTAAAGGTTTTAATTTCTCCATCAAATCTGAATGAGATCCTTGCTGGGTAGAGTAATCTTGGTTGCAGGTTTTTCTCCTTCATCACTTTAAATATGTCCTGCCACTCCCTTCTGGCTTGCAGAGTTTCTGCTGAAAGACCAGCTGTTAACCTTTTGGGGTTTCCCTTGTGTGTTATTTGTTGTTTTTCCCTTGCTGCTTTTAATATGTTTTCTTTGTATTTAATTTTTGACAGTTTGATTAATATGTGTCTTGGTGTATTTCTCCTTGGATTTATCTTGTATGGGACTCTGTGCTTCCTGGACTTGATGAACTATTTCCTTTCCCATGTTAGGGAAGTTTTCAACTATAATCTCTTCAAATATTTTCTCAGTCCCTTTCTTTTTCTCTTCTTCTTCTGGGACCCCTATAATTCGAATGTTGGTGCGTTTAATGTTGTCCTAGAAGTCTCTGAGACTGTCCTCAGTTCTTTTCATTCTTTTTTCTTTATTCTGCTCTGCAGTAGTTATTTCCACTGTTTTATCTTCCAGGTCACTTATCCGTTCTTCTGCCTCAGTTATTCTGCTATTGATCCCATCTAGAGTATTTTTCATTTCATTTATTGTGTTGTTCATCGTTGTTTGTTTCATCTTTAGTTCTTCTAGGTCCTTGTTAAATGTTTTCTTGCATTTTGTCCATTCTATTTCCAAGATTTTGGATCATCTTTAATATCATTATTCTGAATTCTTTTTCGGGTAGACTGCCGATTTCCTCTTCATTTGTTAGGTCTCGTGGGTTTTTATCTTGCTCCTTCATCTGCTGTGTGTTTTTCTGTCTTCTCATTTTGCTTATCTTACTGTGTTTGGGGTCTCCTTTTTGCAGGCTGCTGGTACGTAGTTCCCGTTGTTTTTGGTGTCTGTCCCCAGTGGCTAAGGTTGGTTCAGTGGGTTGTGTAGGCTTCCTGGTGGAGGGGACTAGTGCCTGTGTTCTGGTGGATGAGGCTGGATCTTGTCTTTCTGGTGGGCAGATCCAAGTCTGGTGCTGTGTTTTGGTGTGTCTGTGGATTTATTGTGATTTTAGGCAGCCTGTCTGCTAATGGATGGGGTTGTGTTCCTTTGTTGCTAGTTGTTTGGTATAGGATGTCCAGCACTGTAGCTTGCTGGTCGTTGAGTGAAACTGGGTGCTGGTGTTGAGATGGAGATCTCTGGGAGATTTTCGCCGTTTGATATTATGTGGAGCTGGGAGGTCTCTTGTGGACCAGTGTCCTGAAGTTGGCTGTCCCACCTGAGAGGCACAGCACTGACTCCTGGCTGCAGCACCAAGAGCCTTTCATCCACACGGCAAGAACCTTTAGAAGGTATTCGGGAAGAGGAATCAGAGAAAGAGTGTGGAAGCCGAACTTTGTGAGGTTCCAGAGCACAGACACGTACACACCTCCCGTCTCCTTCACCAGCATTTGCACCTCTGCTTCTTGCTGCCCTCAGAGGCCGCGAATCTCTGCAGAGCATGCCCAGTTCCTTATTCAGGCCTGTGCCCCGCTGTGGGCGGAGGTCATGGGAAGGATGCGACTGCCGGCTGACCTGGAGCTGAACCTCTTTCCTTCCTTCTATCTAAACACTTTATTAGTTACATAGCAGTCATACTTGGATGTTTTCATAATTTACCAATAATTATTGTATTTTAAATATAACATTTTACTACATTTATTGTTAGCGTATTTTACCATATCATTTATTACCATAATTTATTTAATCAGTCCATTACTAAACACTTAGCTGTTTAAATTTTGACTATTATAAAAAAACATTGCAGTGAGCATTTTTGTCTGCAACATTTTTTAAAATACACTGTATCCACTAGGTTCCTTTTCAGTAGCCACATGAGTAACTACTAGCATTTGCTCCTTTTTCCATTGCTAGAATTGAAGGGGGCATAAATGTTTTGTTTGTTATTGTTTTCTCGTGTTTTGACTAGGTTTTGCAGCAACCCTGGATGATGACAAACCTTGGTACTCCATTTTTCCCATTGACAATGAGGAGCTAGTATATGGACGCTGGGAGGACAATATCATTTGGGATGCTCAGGCCATGCCCCGGCTCTTGGAGCCTCCTGTTTTGACACTTGATCCCAATGATGAGAACCTCATTTTGGGTATGGTACTGGCTGGGTCAGTGTTTCTCCTCCATAATTGACAGCTTGCTCTGCTAATGTCGGGGGCAGGAGCAAATCAGAAGGGTTGGGAAGGTCAAGACTAGAAGCTTCTTGATAGCAGTTTGAGAGAGCAAAGTTGTGGCTGTCAGTTTCTAGTATTTGTGTATTGTTTAGGGAAAACTCATAAGATAGGAATGTTGGAAAGTAGTACCTTGGAGATGTCAGGAGTGTAGTTTGGTTGGAGTTGATTATGGACTAGAAGTGGTCTGGAGAAGGATGAGAAATCTGGTTAGGAATTGCAAAGGTGTCATTAGGAAAGGTGAATCTTAAGGGATAACAACTCCAGGGTGACTTTTGTTTCCTCAGAAATTCCAGATGAAAAGGAAGAGGCTACTTCTAACTCCCCCTCCAAGGAGAGTAAGAAGGAATCATCTCTGAAGAAGAGTCGAATTCTGTTAGGGAAAACAGGAGTCATCAAGGAGGAACCACAGCAGGTCTGTGAAGGGAAAAGGGGTTTGGTGTTTAGAAGAACAAAGAAAGGTAATGGAGAAGGATAGTCTCACTAAGGTTTGATGATCTATCATTAGAACATGTCTCAGCCAGAAGTGAAAGATCCATGGAATCTCTCCAATGATGAATATTACTACCCTAAGCAACAGGGTCTTCGAGGCACCTTTGGAGGAAATATTATCCAGGTAAAAGTAGCATTTTTTCTGTGGTGAGTGGGAATCACTGCTTTTTTATGATGGAGGATATGGGTAAATCTTGCCTAGGCTGGAGTTTAATTTGAACCCTTATATTTCTGTCTTAGCACTCAATTCCTGCTGTGGAATTGCGGCAGCCCTTCTTTCCCACCCACATGGGGCCCATTAAACTACGGCAGTTCCATCGCCCACCTCTAAAGAAGTACTCTTTTGGGGCACTATCTCAGCCAGGTCCCCACTCAGTCCAGCCCTTGCTAAAGCACATCAAAAAGAAGGCTAAGGTATGATTGAATCTTGGTTAGAAAAAAACAGCTTATAAAAGACATTGGAGTACAAATGGGGGAGATGGACTGGATATTAGATGATACTAGGATATTATTTATTTTCTTAGATGTGATAGAATGTTACTGTGGTTATTTAGGAGAATGTCCTTATTCTTGGGAGATGTATGAAAATGCAGTGAAGTGCCACAATAACTGCAACTTTGAAAAACGGTTAAGCAAAATCTATTGAGAGAGAGTTACAGGTAAAACAAATATGGCAAAATATAAAGTTACATCTAAGTGGTGGGATAATAGGTGTTCATAGTTTTGACTTTATGTTTGAAAATTTTTGCAATGAAATTGGAAAAAAAAAGGCAGGTGAGAGTTTTTGATGTCTCAATGAACAACATCACTCTGTAATTATTGTCCTGTCAGTAGCTGTACTGTATTGTCTTTGTTCTCGGCAGATGAGAGAACAAGAGAGGCAAGCTTCAGGTGGTGGAGAGATGTTTTTCATGCGCACACCTCAGGACCTCACAGGCAAAGATGGAGATCTTATTCTTGCAGAATATAGTGAGGAAAATGGACCATTAATGATGCAGGTTGGCATGGCAACCAAGATTAAAAACTACTATAAGCGGGTGAGTCTGCTCAGAAAATCTTTGTTGTTAGTATAGTTGTAGTTAAATATCCAGTGATCATATGTGAACGTGTATTTTCTTATTTTATACTAGAAATTTATTGGGAGAAAGGAATGATATCCATTTTGCAGGTAGTACTATTAGTAGAATGCTGTGCTTATAGAATATTTTGTGTAGGCTTATTGATTATATTCTGGGATAGTAACTGGGTCTGCTGCATTCCTTATAGAAACCCGGAAAAGATCCCGGAGCCCCAGATTGTAAATATGGAGAAACTGTTTACTGCCATACATCTCCTTTTCTAGGCTCACTCCATCCTGGACAATTACTGCAGGTGAGGAATTACTTCCTGTTGTAACTCTTTCCTAAGGAAATTGACAGATGAGGAGCTAGTCAGCCCAGAAAGGACCAATTCTAGTTGATTGAGATACTGTTTATACATCAAGTATGGGAAAGAGCAATATAAACTAAAAATGATTATAATACAAAAATTTTTTGCATCTTTTTATTGAAACTGGCTCCTTATTATGTTATTCAGTAAGTTAAATTTGAAATAGTTTTTTGAAAATACCTAGTGGTAAGAAGTCTAGAAACATCTGGGTGGCATAGGGAAATCAACCTGGGATTAATAATTTACTATAGGGACTTCCCTGGTGGTCCAGTGGTTAAGACTTCACCTTCCAATGCAGGGGGTGCAGGTTCAATACCTGGTTGGGGAGCTAAGATCCCACATGCCTTGGGGCCAAAAAACCAAAACATAAAACAGACGCAATATTGTAACAAATTCAATAAAGCCTTTAAAAATGGTCCACATTTTAAAAAAAATCTTAAAAAATATTTACGATAGTTAATTTATGAATGTTTAATTTGTATGTGTAAGATGGGTATGTTTTGATTATATTAGTCATGGTCATTTTGAGTATTGAACCACCCTGAACTGTGCTACTTACAGTCCCCAGCTGTAGTGAAATGGTTTTTTCCCCTCTTTGTTCTGATGGATATAGAGATGCCCTTTGGTAACCTAGCTTTTACATGTTTTGTTAAGGCAATGTACAGAGGTCCACAAATGATGTGAGGAAATCTTTAGCACTCTTCTACCTTGTTTCCCCCCCACTCCCGCCCCACTTCATTTCTCTTGGCAATCTTAACCATTTTACCTGCTCTTGTACCTACTTTATTCCATTGTTTCTATTGCTTATTCTCTTAAAGCATCTAATAAGCACATTTTTTTTTTATCCTCTACATCTGTAATCCATTTCCCACCATATTTTGAGTATCACCTTCATATTGTTCCTGGAGTTCCTACCCCTGTAACTTTCTATTGAGATTTTCTACCAGTCCATCCCCTTCTTATGTGGCTACTTTTGTAGTCTCTCAGAGAGATCCTTTTTTACCTTCCCCTGTAACTCTTTTTCACATTTAGAATTTTCTTTCCACACCTATCTATTGAAGATCCTCCCTCTTTCTACTTTTCTGATTTTTTTGAAAAGTCTTTCCTTAGAATGACAGCTTCTTGTGATAGTTGATCCTCATCTGGCTGCTGCTTAAACAAGCTCAAATGTTTCTGTCCTGTATGTTTAGTCTGTCTTTTCTAGCACACTTTCTAATTCATCAGTTGTTTTTGTTGTTTTATTTTTTTATTAATTTACTTAACAAATGTTTTGATCTCACATATTATGTCAAGGGCTATGCTAGGTCTAGGGTAATAGTATGGTACTTGTTAGTTTATAAAGTGATTTTCATATGTAATCTTTATAGCAATCGTGTGAGGTATAGGCGTTTTAAATATCTCCATTTTGGAGATGAGGAAAATTAAGCTCATAGCTATTAAGTAATTTATCTGACATCATACAGTGAGTAGCAGAGCCAGTGTCATCTGAATCCAAATCCTGTAGTTTCCCTACTACTGACTCTTAAAGGTAGCCAGTGGGTAAAAAATTATCTGTCTAATCCCATTTGATACTCCATGTTATAATTTGTTTACGTTATTCGATAGACCTTAGATGGCATAATGGGGATAGAGAGCAAACAAGCTTGATTTTCCTTTCTCATTAGTTTACTAAATTTCCAGGGTTTCTCTGTATATAACTTTTGTGTTTTTGTTTTTGTTAGGCATTTGAGAACAATCTTTTTCGTGCTCCAATTTATCTTCATAAGATGCCAGAAAGTGACTTCCTTATCATTCGCACAAGACAAGGTTACTATATTCGGGAATTAGTGGATATTTTTGTGGTTGGACAGCAGTGCCCCTTGTTTGAAGTTCCTGGGCCCAACTCCAAAAGGGCCAATACACATATTCGAGACTTTCTCCAGGTAACAATGAGAGGATAGGGAGGGGCTCTGGGTGTACATAAAAGGATATGTGGACTTGGGGGCACACCAGGAAAGATCAAAACACATAGGGCATTAGCAGGGGAAGGGGCCCTGGGGAGGACTTTTATCCTTACTTTACCAAATAAAAAAAATTCGGTTTGTTGGGCAGGTGTTTATTTACCGCCTGTTCTGGAAGAGTAAAGATCGGCCACGGCGGATCCGAATGGAAGATATAAAAAAAGCCTTTCCTTCCCATTCAGAAAGCAGCATCCGGAAGAGGCTAAAGCTCTGCGCTGACTTCAAACGCACAGGTCATCAATTGTGACTGATTATATGTCCTCTCTGCCTCTCTCCAAGAAAGGAATTACGGCTTCCAGTTAAAAGGATAAACATACAGTTAATAAAGTAGAAAAAAATAATAAAGTCATCAAAAGGAGGTAGCAAATCTTCTAATTATGGAGACTCTGATTACTATTTAATTTTTTTTTTTTTTTTTTTTTTTTTGCTATTTAATCTTGCCTGTCAGGAAATTCAGTGTGATTATTGGATGTCTTACATGAGATATAGGAAACCTAGCAGCAGGGCTTTTCTTTGCTGGACAGTCAGGCTAACTGTGGCTAGGCCTGATACCTTCTGGGACATTGCCTAGTTCAGTCTTGTTTCGCTATCCCTGTTGCTGTCAATGAAAGGGCCTTTGGAATTCAGAATGGTCTCATTTTCTCTATCTTTTCTAGGCATGGACTCAAACTGGTGGGTGCTGAAGTCTGATTTTCGTTTACCAACTGAGGAGGAGATCAGGGCTATGGTGTCTCCAGAGCAGTGCTGCGCTTATTATAGCATGATAGCAGCAGAGCAGCGGCTGAAGGTGAACACCTTCCTCTTAGGCACTACTTGTGCCTATGGGTTTTTTTCAGAGAGATGAGGGTGAAGACTTTTCTCACTGGCTTACAAATGATGGTTACTAGATTATTACCAACTATTTATAAAGTCAAACTGTATGATGTACTCTGTGTACATCAGTTCTGGGGTAAACTGCATTGTAGCTACATACCAGTGGGAAGGCCTAGTGAGGGACTTAGGGCATATTGTTTTGCTTTGAAAATGGTTGCTCATTCATTTGGGTGGTGGTTTTAATCTCTGTTCTTTGTAAGACAGGTGTGTTAGCAGGAAAAGTACTTCTTAGTTGTTTTCTATAGCCTTCCAGGTGGGCAGAGATGATGATGGTGCTGGACATGTGGCTTAGAGAAGCATAATGTCCTTATCAGGCCAAAATAGGAAAGGTCTAGCTGGGGTGAGATAGCACAACTCTGTCCCATTGAGTTAATAAGCATCTCTATTCCGCTTCCTAATGGGCCTTAACTATCCACATGTATTAGCCTAAGGATGTAGAATGGTGATAGGTACGCCTAAGACTTTACAGAATCCATTCTCTATGCAAAATGGGCTTTTGGTGTTCTGTACTTGGTATTCAGTGAAACTTGTGCTTTGTCTTATGCATGGATTTGTCCTCTTCCAGGATGCTGGCTATGGTGAGAAGTCCTTTTTTGCTCCAGAAGAGGAAAATGAGGAAGATTTCCAGATGAAGATTGATGATGAGGTACGGCTTTAATCTTCATTGGTACATCCCATTTATCCTTTTTTTTTAAAAAAACAGCTTTATTGAGATGATTGACATACAATAAACGGCACATATTTAAAGTGTACTATTTGGTACATTTCGTTGTATGTTTATACCTGTGAAATTGTCGTGACAAGATAATGAGTGTATCTGTCACCCCCACAAGTTTCTTCGTGCCTCTTTGAAATCCCTTTCTCCATTCTCCTCCCTTCTCTCTACCCTCCCTGTCCCTCCTTGACAACCACTGATGTGCTTCCTGTCACTATAGATGAGTTTACACTTTTTAGAATTTTAGGTAAATGGAATCGTACAGTTACATGTACTCTTTTTTTTTTAATTGTGGTAAAATACATGTAACACAAAATTTACCATCTTAACCTTTAAGTGTGTATTCAGTAGTGTTAACTACATTCACATTGTTATACAGCCAATCTCCAGAACGCTTTTCATCTTGTAAAACTGAAACTATTACCCATTAAACAGTAATTCACCGTTTTCCCCTCCCTCAGCCCCTGGCAACCACCATTTTACTTTCTGTCCCTATGAATTTTACTACTTTAGGTGCTTCACTTTACAGTATTTGGTTTTTTTTTTTTTAACATCTTTATTGGGGTATAATTGCTTTACAATGGTGTGCTAGTTTCTGCTTTATAACAAAGTGAATCAGCTATACACATACATATGTTCCCATATCTCCTCCCTCTTACGTCTCCCTCCCTCACACCCTCCCTATCCTACCCCTCCAGGCGGTCACAAAGCACCTAGCCGATATCCCTGTGCCATGCGGCTGCTTCCCACCAGCTATCTACCTTACATTTGTTAGTGTATGTATGTCCATGCCTCTCTCTCGCCCTGTCACAGCTCACCCTTCCCCCTACCCATATCCTCAAGTCCGTTCTCCAGTAGGTCTGTGTCTTTATTCCTGTCTTACCCCTAGGTTCTTTGTGACATTTTTTTCCTTAAATTCCATATATATGTGTTAGCATACGGGATTTGTCTTTCTTTTTCTGACTTACTTCACTCTGTATGACAGACTCTAGGTCTATCTACCTCATTACAAATAGCTTAATTTTGTTTCTTTTTATGGCTGAGTAATATTCCGTGGTATTTATGTGCCACATCTTCTTTATCCATTCATCTGATGATGGGCACTTAGGTTGTTTCCATCTCCAGGCTATTGTACATAGAGCTGCAATGAACATTTTCATACATGACTCTTTTTGAACTTTGGTATTCTCAGGGTATATGCCCAGTAGTGGGATTGCTGGGTCATATGGTAGTTCTATTTGTAGTTTTTTAAGGAACCTCCATACTGTTCTCCATAGTGGCTGAATCAATTCACATTCCCACCAGCAGTGCAAGAGTGTTCCCTTTTGTCCACACCCTTTCCAGCATTTATTGTTTCTAGATTTTTTGATGATGGCCATTCTGACTGGTGTGAGATGATATCTCATTGTAGTTTTGATTTGCATTTCTCTAATGATTAATGATGTTGAGCATTCTTTCATGTGTTTGTTGGCAGTCTATATCTTTGGAGAAATGTCTCTTTAGGTCTTCTGCCCATTTTTGGATTGGGTTATTTTTTTGTTATTGAGCTGCATGAGCTGCTTGTAAATTTTGGAGATTAATCCGTTGTCAGTTGCTTCATTTGCAAATATTTTCTCCCATTCTGAGGGTTGTCTTTTGGTCTTGTTTATGGTTTCCTTTGCTGTGCAAAAGCCTTGAAGTTTCATTAGGTCCCATTTGTTTATTTTTGTTTTTATTTCCCTTTCTCTAGGAGGTGGGTCCAAAAGGATCTTCCTTCGATTTATGTCACAGTGTTCTGCCTATGTTTTCCTCTAAGAGTTTGATAGTTTCTGGCCTTACATTTAGGTCTTTAATCCATTTTGAGCTTATTTTTGTGTATGTTGTTAGGGAGTGGTCTAATCTCATACTTTTACATGTACCTGTCCAGTTTTCCCAGCACCACTTATTGAAGAGGCTGTCCTTTCTCCACTGTACATCCCTGCCTCCTTTATCAAAGATAAGGTGACCATATGTGCATGGGTTTATCTCTGGGCTTTCTATCCTGTTCCATTGATCTATCTCTCTGTTTCTGTGCCAGTACCATACTGTCTTGATTACTGTAGCTTTGTAGCATAGTGTGAAGTCAGGGAGCCTGATTCCTCCAGCTCCGTTTTTCGTTCCCAAGATTGCTTTGGCTATTCGGGGTCTTTTGTGTTTCCATACAAACTGAAATTTTTTGTTCTAGTTCTGTGAAAAATGCCAGTGGTACTTTGATAGGGGTTGCATTGAATCTATAGATTGCTTTGGGTAGTAGAGTCATTTTCACAATGTTGATTCTTCCAATCCAAGAACATGGTATATCTCTCCATTTATTTGTATCATCTTTAATTTCTTTCATCAGTGTCTTATAATTTTCTGCATACAGGTGTTTTGTCTCCTTAGGTAGGTTTAGTCCTAGATATTTTATTCTGTTTGTTGCAGTGGTAAATGGGAGTGTTTTCTTGATTTCACTTTCAGATTTTTCATCATTAGTGTATAGGAATGCCAGAGATTTCTGTGCATTGATTTTGTATGCTCCTACTTTACCAAATTCATTGATTAGCCCTAGTAGTTTTCTGGAAGCATCTTTAGGATTCTCTATGTATAGTATCATGTCATCTGCAAACAGTGACAGCTTTACTTCTTTTCCGATTTGGATTCCTTTTATTTCCTTTTCTTCTCTGATTGCTGTGGCTAAAACTTCCAAAACTATGTTGAATAAGAGTGGTGAGAGTGGGCAACCTTGTCTTGTTCCTGATCTTAGTGGAAATGCTTTCAGTTTTTCACCATTGAGAATGATGTTGGCTGTGGGCTTGTCATATATGGCCTTTATTATGTTGAGGAATGTTCCCTCTGTGCCTACTTTTCTGCAGGGTTTTTATCAGAAATGGGTGTTGAATTTTGTCAAAAGCTTTCTCTGCATGTATTGAGATGATCATGTGGTTTTCTCCTTCAATTTGTTAATATGGTTTATCACATTGATAGATTTGCGTATATTGAAGAATCCTTGCTTTCCTGGAATAAACCCCACTTGATCATGGTGTATGATCCTTTTAATGTGCTGTTGGATTGTTTGCTAGTATTTTGTTGAGGATTTTTGCATCTATGTTCATCAGTGATATTGGCCTGTAGTTTTCTTTCTTTGTGACATCCTTGTTTGGTTTTGGTGTCAGGGTGATGGTGGTCTCGTAAAATGAGTTTGGGGGTGTTCCTCCCTCTGCTATATGTTGGAAGAGTTTGAGAAGGATAGGTGTTAGCTCTTCTCCAAATGTTTGAAAGAATTCGCCTGTGAAGCCATCTGGTCCTGGGCTTTTGTTTGTTGGAAGATTTTTAATCACAGTTTCAATTTCAGTGCTTGTGATTGGTCTGTTTATATTTTCTATTTCTTCCTGATTCAGTCTTGGCAGGTTGTGCATTTCTAAGAATTTGTCCATTTCTTCCAGGTTGTCCATTTTATTGGCATAGAGTTGCTTGTAGTAATCTCTCATAATCTTTTTTGTTTCTGCAGTGTCAGTTGTTACTTCTCCTTTTTCATTTCTAATTCTATTGATTTGAGTCTTCTCCCTTTTTTTCTTGATGAGTCTGGCTAATGGTTTATCTATTTTGTTTATCTTCTCAAAGAATCAGCTTTTAGTTTTATTGATCTTTGCTATCGTTTCCTTCATTTCTTTTTCATTTATTTCTGATCTGATTTTTATGATTTCTTTCCTTCTGCTAACTTTGGGGTATTTTTGTTCTTCTTTCTCTAATTGCTTGAGGTGCAAGGTTAGGTTGTTTATTTGAGATGTTTCCTGTTTCTTAAGGTGGGCTTGTATTGCTATAAACTTCCCTCTTAGAACTGATTTTGCTGCATCCCATAGGTTTGGGGTC
>NW_020838567.1:0-12582 GCF_003676395.1 Aethalodelphis obliquidens
CCCAGGGACCACATTTTGAGAACCACCTTTCAAAACTCTGCAGTATGCGGTTGTGTGTGTTGTGAATGAGGCGGGCCCAGAGAACCAAAGGAGGGCAAAGGGACTCTGCCCTAAATTAGTCAAAGGTAACAATAGCAGCTAGAATTGATTGACCCAAGAAAAAATTACAAGAACTTTACCTGCATTTGCTCATTTAATCCTTTCAGTAAGGTACATGGGTGCTACTTAGTGTTCCTCTTTTACAGGGGTGTCCAGAGAAGGTAACTACTTTGCCCATGTCCTAAACTGGTAAGTAACAGATTAAGAATTCAGGTCTAGGAAGTCTGATTCCAGAGCCCACACCTCTACCCTTTCTGCATGTAGAGAGGAGTAAAGGGTTGTCGGTGAAGCCTTCCTGGGGGCCCTGGCCTCTGAGTGTAGATAGAAGGATGAGTGGACATAAAGATCATTATTTGTGTGTGGTGGGGGTAGGGGAGGAAGTATGAGGGCTTCCAGAAGAGCCCACCCTCCCCATACATCTGCTATAAGCAAGTCTGATGATCAGGAGTCCGGAACATGAGTATGACTATGGGATACTGAGAAGGGTTCTAGAACCCTGAGGTTAGAGTTCTGGATCAGTTAGTAGGTAACAGAAAGTGAATGAGTGATTTACCTTACTTTCCACGGGTAGCAGGAAGTTTGGAGATAGTCCCTCTAGCGTTAGTCCAGCTGCTGAAGGGCATCACCAGGGGACTGGGCTGCTTCGCTCTTCCAGCTTCCACATCTCTAGCACGTCCACATAGCTTCAAAGTGACCCCAGAATCTCCAATAGTGTTCCAACAATTTGGGCAGGAAGAAAGAAAAGGAAAAAAAAAAGAAATTAAGTAAGAAAAAAAAGGCAGTGTCTAACTCAGAGAGCAAATTTTTTACCACAGATGGTCAGCAGACTTGCACTTAGATCTCATCAGCTCGGATTTTAAACTGGCCACCTTAGCCTTAAGGATAATGGGGTCTCCTAAACCAGGGCTCTGATAGTAAGGAACAAGGAGAGAGTGGTACTGATTAGCAGTGCCTGCTGTCCCAAACAAATATTATCCCCAAACTATTTTTTTATCCTATATTTTACTTTAAAGAATGGAGGGGAAACATTATGTATCTGTAAATAGCCTTTTAGAAAGGGTACAATTACATAGTTATACAACCCCCTGGAGGGCTCCTTTCTTCTAAAATCTCTTTAAAAACTCTTCAAGGTTAAGGACATTTTTATCTTAATTTAGTAACTCGCAGTCGATTATCTTGGAATGACATCCTCTCTCTGCAGATGTTCTGTCAGGCTTTAGAAAATTCTAGAAGTGGACAGAGAAGTGTTATGGTACATGTATTTGCAATATGCACGTCTTTGAAATGAAATCCATTTAGGGACCAAAAGGCATTTCATGTCTTTGCTATACATTTTCACATATTTGCCTTTCCAGAATTCCTTTGAGCAAATCTGTTAGATGTAACCCATCCGTTTCTCCCACCTGAATTCTTTATTACTAAACATTCTTCAGTATGCTCTCACTCCCCTCTGTCAAAGGCGTTTCTCTGGGTCCTCACCCTTCTCATCTCATATGTGAATGCGTATCTTAAACTGAAGCAACAGTCTGCTATGACTTCTCCATCACTTGAAGAACCCGTCTTTGTGGGAAAAAAAGTAGACTTACTAACTTAGAAGGTAAAATGTGCGCAATGTTTCTGAGAATTAAAAACTAGGATAAAAACATAAGCAATGGAAAAAACTTCCAGTGGATCCTTTTCAAAGACTTTATTTTACAGAGAAGGCAACTGAGGTTTAAAGAAAAAATGCGTTAAACACTAAATAATAAACCTTAAACCTCAGTGGAGCAACACATGGACAGTTCATTTCTCACTCACTCAGGAGTGTAGTATGGGCTTTGGTGGTCTGAGGGTCAGTTTTCTGCTCAGTTATTCAGGGACCCACCACCTTCATCAAGTGGCTCTACGTTTGTCCTAAAAAGGAAAGGAGAGAGGAAGCTGCAAGCTACAATTATCAACTCGTTATCCTTCAGACATAAACTCTTCAGGTCACCTCTGGTCACGTTCTTTGGGATAGAACCATACCCAGATGCAAGCGGAGATGGAGAATGTTGTTCCTATCGTGGTCCTAGTGATGCCTCTACAGGCTGGAGGAGCTAATTAAAGTGTAGTCAACAGCTCGTTGTTTCTGCCACAATGAGTGATTAGCCTAAGACTGTGGATTAATTATGTGTGTGTGTCACATATACATATAATACACACAAACATATATATGTGTGTGTATATATACATTTTTTAGCATGAGTTGACACATGGGGCTTCTGCCGTATCAAAAGAGTACAAACTGCCTCTTGTTGCTTTTTCTTAATTGAAGTTGACTACTACTATCTATTTCCCTTCATTTTGCTACCTCCCCCCCGCCTTTCAGTATTATATGAAAATTCTGAAAGAAAGAATTTCAAAGTTTCCAGTGCTTTTAAAGGTAATAGAATACTCAGACCTTAACAATTTTCCTGTGTGAAACTTTTGCCAGACTAAAATAGTTAACTTATGAAAAGTAAATTTAGATTGATACAAAAGAGAAAATAAGCTGATTTTTTTTTTTACACAAATGCCCTGAGTCAGGGTGGAAAATAAATGGAAAAGTGGAGGAATTTAGATCCTTTTGTTGTAAATTTAAATATTTTTAATTGTAAAAATAATACAGGCTCATTGCAGAAACTCCAAAATTGAAAGGATTTAAAGAAAAAAGGAAGAATAACTCAAAATCCCATTTCTGATAAATCATCTCTGTAACATTTTTGAGGGTATCTTTGGAAACTTTTTTGTGACGGGGTGCATATAAATACAATGCAAGTGTAAAATACCTTTAATTATTATATCAAACTACAAAACAGTTCTATAACATTTTTATTTAGTAATATAAGTATGATTACTCATCACCTAATAAAAATCTGCAGCATCATTTTTAATGGTTGAACAGCATTCTATTATTTATTTAACCAGTCCCTACTGTTCAACATTTAGATTATTCCTGTTTTGCTTTGCTAAACAATGAGACAAGCATCCTTGTTCATATGTCTTTGAGCATTTGTTTATTTCCTTAGAATGGACTTCTAGAACTTGAATGGCTGGTTGTCAGTTCTGGTACATACTGACATATTGTCTTCCAGAAAGGTTACCGTGCTTTTTATTTCTACCAAGAATTTAACATCCAGTGTGGTTTCTTACACACACTCATCAGTACCAGTATTATCAATATCAATACCGGTATTATCAAGTTTTTTAAAACTTTGTCATTCTAGTCAGTAAAATATGACACCTGAATTATTTTATTTGTATTTCTTTGATTAATAATAGCAAGGTTGAACATATTTTCATATCTTTATTGGCTGTTAATACTTTTTAGTTTGTGACTTTATGACATCCATTTTTCATCGATGTATAACAGCCTTTTATATATCAATGTGTTTATTTTGTTTGTTGTAAATGCAATTTTTTTCTCTTCACTTATTAATTTTTATTTTGTGTGTGTTGAACTTCTTTAATACTGTCAAGTCTATTCAAAAACCCTTTAATGAACACAACAAATGTGGAAAATCAGTCATTCTCCTGCATTTTGTAATCAATTTATTTCCTTTTGGGCAGTACAGAAATGTAAGTTCTTATTTCATCTTATGGTTGGAAAGAATCTATTCCCTCGGAAAGGGATTATAGTCTCCATGATGCAGTAATGGGAGATTTTATAGGGTAGGCAGGGTCTACAGAAGAAAAAACCCTAAATCACACTCCATTGGTGGTTGCCTTATTTATAAAAATGGCATTTGAGGTTGTGTGACTGCCATCAGGTAAGCAAAATTAATTTTTAGCATGAAGTACTCCTATCAGCAAGAACAGCCTAGGATAGGCTAGCAGTAAGAAGTGAGGGGTTATGGGATTGGGGCATAGCCTCTGTTTCCTCCAATGCAGCTGGAAATTTAAGCTCTGGGGCTCCTGCTTGATCCAATCAGCCCAGGTAGTATGTGTTGCCAGGTAGGGTGAATAGACTCAGAAGTACAAGAGCTCATCCTTGGTCCCCTCTGGAAATGAGCAGAGAATACTGTGTCAAGCAGAGGTGATCAGTCCATGGTCTGGAGACTTGGATCTCCTCACATAGTCCTTAAAGTCAGGGTGAGACAAAATGCCAATACAAATTATATTGATGACAGTATCAATGAGGTGACATTGAGTCCTTTGACCCAACGTGTGTCTGCAGTGTGCCATCCATTAGTAAATGGGCAAAGCCATTTGACAGATCTATCTGATACAATGAATGAATCTGACACTCATATTTTGAAAAACTGAAACAGTATCCATTTGTCAAGAACAGTGGCTACTTGTTCTGCTTTATTCCCCCTGGTAGAACTAGGTAACATTGCAGGCAGTAAGACGTTCCGGCATTTCACCCTGGAGTAGCCCCAAAACTGAAGAAGCTGTCTTATCGGTAGTTAGCTCCTTGTCACCAAGAATGTTAAAGTAGATTTGTATGATTAGCAAATTAAAGAGACTGTAGTGCCTACCACTACTGTATTCACTAAGGCACCCAAGTTATTCTAAAGAAATCCTAATAATGCATTAGGACCGTTTTGAATATTTTTATTTGATTAGCCGTAATCTTCTAGTTATAACATCCATCACCATTTTGACCACTGAAACTTGGCCTTCTTTTCTTACAGCCTAGCCCTGTGGTCTTGGGCTAATCACTAACCTGCTTAGATACAATCTTCTTCTCTATGAAATAGAAACAATATTATATACTTTGAAGGACTGCAGGAAGATGAGCTGTAATGTTTATCAAGTGCCTAGTAAGTAGCCTGGCCCATAATAAATACTTGGCTAATTGTAGATGTTAGTTTCATTTTTAGTTTTATTTCCAAACATTGCTCTTTACTTTTGGAACTCTAAAATTTGTTTTGAGAGTGGAGGACTTGTTGTTTGGATTCCTCCAACACTCTCTGTATATTCTGTACTTCTAGCCCTACATCATTTATATTAATGGAATAAATGATCTTTGGTCTGGTGAGTCCAAGGTGACGAGGAGCTAAGTGGAGGTTCAGTATACACCTGGAAGTATGGATTTTCATGCCCAGTGCAAATGTGGGAAAGGCATTATTCCCACATTATAAAGGGGGTAAAGACCTCCAACTTGAGGAGACTCTGGGTTGAGAGATGAGAGATTTACAGGTACTGTGTTTATCCTACAGGGTACCACAGGGGCTTTTATGTTCTGTAGCAAGAATTTGCACCTTATACCCTTGTAGTTAGATGTAAAGCATACCACATAACTAATATCTAGTAAGCATTAGAGTTAGAATAAATACCATTTATTTAACGTTTCCTTTGTGTTAAGCATTTTACAGTTACAACATATGGATGGATACTATATTGTAATGGTTAAGAGTGTAGTTTTTTGAGCTGGATAATCCTGGATTGGAGTCTCATCTTTATTACCTCTTTTTTTTCTGTTTTATTGAGGTATAATTGACAAAATTGTAAGATAGTCAAAGAGTATATCATGATGATTTGATATACATATCTGTTGTAAAAGGATCCTTCCCATCACGTTAATTAATACATCTAACAGCTCATGACACCTTTTTCCTTTTTTTCTTTTTTTGGTGAGAACACTTAAGTTCTATTCTCTCAGAAAATGTTAGTTATACAATACAGTATTATTGACTGTAGTAACTATGTTGTACAGTAGATCCTCAGACCTTATTCATCCTGCAGCCAAAAGTTTGTACCCTTTTACCAGTCTTCCCCCCTTTTCCCCACCCACACCCCAGCCCCTGGCAACCAGTTTTCTACTCTGTTTCTATGAGTGTGGCTTTTTTTCTTTTTAGATTCCCTATATAAATGATATCATTCGTATTTATCCTGTCTGGTTTATTTCATCAGCATAATGCACTCCTGTTTCATCTATATTGTCACAAATGAAAGGATCTCCTTCATTTTTTTTAAGGCTGAATAATATTCCATTACCTCTTAAATGAGTGACTTTTGGTACATTGTTTACACTTTCTAAGCCTCAGGGTTTCTTTTCTTCTGTTAAATATATATATATATATATATATATATATATATATATATATATATATACACTAAGGTTATTTTCTGATATGTGGAATGTTTGTTGAATCAACAAATAATTAGTTGAGATCATAAATGTGACACTTAGCACTGTATTAACATTTATTAATACTCTCCCTGTTAATTTCTACAATAAATTGTATAATAAGTAACAATAATAATAGTACTACTAGTAGTTTTAGAAAATGCATAGGATGTGCCAGGCATCATATACTGTACTACCCTCCTTCATGTGTACCACAGGTTACATGTGGATATCATCTTCCACGTTGTTTCCTTTAAAGAAAATTGAAGCTCAGCAAGATTGAGTAGCTTGCTCCAGATGTGAACTCAGGTCTGAATCACTCCACATATAGGTTCTTAATGACTCCATGTCTTTAATTCCACATCTGCATTTGTTTGTTGTTGTTGTTTTTAACTTTCCAAGCATCTGATCTGAAATTCCTTTCTCTTTGGGGAATTTTCCACTTTGTGGGTCTTGGTGAGAAACAGAGCCTTCCTCTCCTTATAAAAGCTGAACATGTCAGATACACTGTTTACTCACATGCTCAGTCTCCCTTACAGATGGAAAACAGTCGGGTGACCTCAGGTTGGCCAACTGCACCCCTCTCTTGGATTTTGAATTACAAATAAATGATGTAAAGAAGCAAGGCCAGCAGTGCTGGGTCAACCTCCTGTTTCCTGTTCCTGCTTGGTAGCAAGGCCAGCTAGGACTTATAACATCACTTTGGCCTGATCCTATAATTGCAATAGCATAGCCTTGGCTTTCGGTTGTTTAGTCTGCTTCTAGTTACTGAGACCTAACCATAAACTTCCAAAAGTTTCCTTTTCTGCTCAAATTAGCCGTATCTGGTTCCTGATGATTACAAATAAGACCTTTCCTGATATACAATGGTGACCTACTTATCCAGGCAGATGTAACATCGTCCTGGCAGCGACAGAGGGCAGGCAAGTTCCTTGAACAGCTGAACAAGAAGAAAAAGACCTAAGAAGCAAGAATTGAAGCCAGTTCTGCTTGTGTTATAATTCTACCCGCAGCTGCCTCTGTTTCACAGACCACATGCTAAGGACCATGTCCCTTCCCTTGTAACAGACGAGCAAAGTAGACCCAGGCCTTCCAACCCAGAGACCAGCTGAGCTGTACCGTGGACAATCTAGGATGTGAAAGACTTCACTCAATGTCTTTGTCACTTGACACATTGTTCCTCTCTTTGGGAAGTAGCTTCTTTGTGTGACAAGAATATGCTAAACCAACACTTAAGTGGACAGAGGTGAAAGATGCCAAAATTAGCTACAGAAAAAAAGGCGTAAAGACTTGTATTTTCTGTTATTTGAAGGTGTTAAGACCCCACATAGAACATGAGTCCTTTAAAGGAAAGTTGTGAATGGCCCAGGGAATGTTGAATTTCCATGTGGCAATATGTTCTTGATCAGTCATGATGATGATGATGATGGTAGCATCAGTAGCATTTATCAGTGTTTCCTAGGTGAGAGGCACTTTATCCTAATGACCTTTTATCCCCATGACGACCCTGTGAAGTAGGAAATACTGTTTCAGCATCTCCAGGGTTTTTCTTTTTCTTTTTTTTTTCATCAGGAATTTACCCTAGATCACAGTTGGGTGGTAGAACGACCAGAACTGGACACTAGCCTTTCCTGAATTCCCAGCGTGTGATCTTAGCAGTTGTATTGCCTGATGCAGAGCCATGTAAATGTTGCCAAAGCAATGAAACGTGTACCTGTTTCTAACAGATTCTACCTCAGAAGCTCTGGGGTTAAGTGCAGAGCAGTTGAGTGTGATTGTCTTTACAGACAGTAGATAACTTAAGAGAAGTTGTTTAAAAGTATATTTGCATATTGCACTACACTGTCATATCTGTGATTGGTTAGCTATTGAGTAACTAACACAAATCCCAATCCCATCTCTAATCTCATTCATCTCTTGTATGATATTTGACCTAATTGAGGCAGTTGTTTTTTGTTCTTTCCCACAAACACACATCGAACATCCAAAACATGCTTACCATTTGTGAGCATATTCTCTTAGTTATTTAGGAGTTGAGTAAGAGTGAGAGAGAAGGGCTTCCCTGGTGGCGCAGTGGTTGAGTGCTCTGCCTGCCGATGCAGGGGACGCGGGTTCGTGCCCCGGTCCGGGAAGACCCCACATGCCACAGAGCGGCTGGGCCCGTGAGCCATGGCCACTGAGCTAGCGCGTCCGGAGCCTGTGCTCCGCAACGGGAGAGGCCACAACAGTGAGAGGCCCGCGGACCGCAAAAAAAAAAAAAAAAGAGTGAGAGAGAAAAAGACACATAAATATGAAATACGGTCATCATTTTTTTAATATCCTTTATGTTGTTAATCCCTCTTAGCATTTACTGCCATTCACTCATTTGTATTATTTGGGGTATAGCAGTTTATTCACACAGCATTTTTACATATGGCTTATCATTTGTATTCTATTTTAATAACACTAATAATTATAGACTATTGACAAACTCATCAGACCCTACATATTCATTTCAAAATCATGAAAATAAGGTGGAAAATGAGGTGTAAAGTGGAAAACCTATGTGTATGTTTTCATTGGTGGAATGAGGAGCTACCTGAATACCACTCCTTTAGCTTTTCCTTCAAATGGTGCACTTTTTCCTCCATGCATAGGAGTCCCTTCCATTAGGTCAACAGTAGTCTTGAGGGCAAACCTCAGAAGTAGAAACAGGAGAACTTTTCAATTATGGTAAAATCAAACATATTTTTCTTCAGTAGTGAAAAAAAAATTCTTCGTGAGAAGTTCAACCACCGTGAGTTCCATGGTGAAAAACTTTCCACTTATAGATGCAACTTCCCCCAGAACTCTGAGAAATGTCGGTAGTAGAGAGGGGTGTTGCATACACCTGTTTCATTTCCCTCTGACTTTTCCTTCTCCTTTCTCTATTGACATTAAAATCTATAGTGAAAGCACATAGTAAGCAGTCTAGGACAATTGATATGACATTTGATCTAAATCTCCAAAGTCTATTTTAGATGGGGATGCTGTGAGAGTCACAGGAGGGGAAAAAATCTAGAATTATTCTTATGTGATCAAATGTACTAAAATAACAAAAGCAAATCTTATTTCTAGCTAATAAAATCACATTCCTTATATGATGTCATATTATGGCAGAAAAGAAATATATGCGTCTATGTTCTTCTATATTAAAACTGCTAAGGAGTGGGGACCAATGAACTAAATCAATTGTTTTGGGTTCAAGTTGTAGTTTTTAGTAGCCATCCTTCTTAGCAAGTTTTCAGAAGCAAATGTAGTTCGTTTACTATCACCACTAAATGTGCAATTGTGTAGATTTGTGGAAAAAAGTATTATCAAATATATATACTTCAAAATGATTTGTGTAAATTTATCTATTCATATTATTATTCTCCCCAAGTAAATCAAAATCTACTATATACTGTGGTTTTCTTCTATGGCTTAAAAGGGGAATGTATGTTGAAACTTATTCAAATATTTATTAGGTGTCTGCTAAGTGCCAGGCACTCTACTAGGCAGTAGAGATGTTGTATTAGAGGTGGAAAATGTCCTTGACCTCCAGAACTGATACTCTTGTAAGAAAAATACTGGGTCAAACTAAGTCAACAGTTTCTTTGCTACAGAGCTTTTTACGAGTCTTGTGAATTATGAGTCTCTGATAAGGAGATGTAGTGGACAACAGATCCCAAATTTATTTGAAATCTTTTCCTTCATGGACTGTCTCATAGGATTTATGATCCACTGAACACACCTTGAGAGACACTAGTATTCTGCAGTGGTTAGTTAATTGTTTTCTATTAAACAACTATATACTGAATCCATGATATTATTATCTGGATTTTTTGGAGGATACAATGATGTACATGGCCACTGTGATGATAAGGGGGTCCAGTTTAGTTAAGAAGAGAAACCACAGGAGTTATAACTTAATGTAACAAAGAAATACACACACATATACATATATTTATATGTAAATTACTATTTATATAGTATACAATGTCTTCTGAAGAAGATAGAGTTGTTTGTAACTTGGGATCTCACAGGAGGTTTCACAGAGAAGGTAGACCCTGAGCTGGGCAGAATTTCAGTAAGTTAATGTGGTTCTGACCGTACGATAAAATTGGGTATTTGCACTGGTCAATCTGACCTTGATGGAACAGCATTCCATTTGCAGGGAATAGTGTGATCAAACATGCAGTGGTGGAGATTGCCAGCTTGTAATATTCCAGTACCTGGAAAGTGTTGGAACATCTGCTTTCTCCACGGTCTAGAAAAGTGAATCTCGAGTGAAATGCAAGTATAATGGAGGCCAGTGCTCTTTGCTTTGTACACTGCTTTGATTCTACAACATGCAACGATGTAGTGATCTGTTTCAGATTGTCATTATTCGAGAGGGTTCTTAGTAACAGGAGTGGAAAAGGAAGACCTCTCTTCCTGTGTTTCTGCCCTATGCTCTTAAGCCAGAAAAGGTACCAACATCACTGACCTGACCTTGTCTCAGGTATCTATCAGGATCTACTAGAATCATTCTAGTGAAAGGTAACTAGACGTCCAAAGGACTTAAAAGATACACTATAACCTTTGTATACTTTATATACCTGGTGAAACAAAAATGTCACCTGAGTGGTCCCCTTCCCTAGAAATACCAGTATGTTTTTCCAGTGCATGGCAGAACTTTGCAGGTAAAACTGGGATAAAGGTGAAGAACAGTCTTAAAATTCTAGTCCTTGAACAGCACCTAACACACAACAGGTTTTCAATAATCTTAGCAACAGTATTCACAAATAATGACCATCAGCGTAACTGCTCTTTTGTGCCAAAATACATTACCATATTACTTTTTTTTCCTTCAGCTTTACAACTTGGGTTCTATTATTGTTTCCATTTTACAGATTAGGAAAGTGAGGCTCAGAGATGCTAAGTCACTTGGGCAAGGTCACAGAGCTTGTAAGAGATAAACCTGCACCCTTACTGTTGGATCCTACAAAGCAGACCATAATTTAAGTCCTTCAAAATATACCTCAGAACATTTGAGTAAATTAATGAATAAATCCTCCTGGTCAGACTGACCAGATCATTATATTAGGTTCAGCTCTAAGTGGAGGAAAGTCATAATCATAGTTGGACAGTTAATACAGTAATTTACTTGCTTTGAATTTTCTAAATGATGTTTAGCTGGTAGTTTCATGATGATGACCATCGAATAAAAACAGGCATATTTTGGTGTTTGGAATAAGATCTCATATTGAGTAAAACACATATTGATTCCTAGACCTATATGATGTGAGTAACAGATGACATTGAGATGTCATCTAGAAGTACTCCTGTGCAGTTCATCATGTCAACCCAGCTAATAATTTTAGAATGTTTAGAGTGAATAATATAGGCAGCCATAAAGCATATTTCTAATCAATGCAAATAATATTTTTCCTATGCTAAACCCAGAGTTAAGTTATAACACGCATCATAAGATTAATGGGCCATTTTTTCTTCATCACTTTGCTAAATGACTTAGTCTGGAAACCATTCAGAAGGTTGCGAATTGGAGCTGAGCAGTAGTAGTGAGACTGTGCCTCTGATGATGAAACTATTTCCACCCCGACCCCTACCGCTCCCTTCTTGAGAAAGAAGGCAACATTTCTCCTAGAAAAAGTCACAGGTTCATAAGCTGCCTTGTATAATACGTTTGGAGGAATAGTGTGTCTTTTAAGCAGAGCCTATCTCGGCATATAAAACAATTTTTACCTACCATTTAATGAAATTAACACTCACTTTGAGGCTAGGTCTTTTGCCATTTGACTCCTGGATCACGTCTATGGATATATTTTTTTCTTGAGACGAAGTGTGAACCCAATATAGTATCCATCATTCAGTCTATCTAGCTGATGTACATCATCTGAAGCACAAGCTCCCTGAGGCCAGGCACTTTATCTGCTCTATCAGTGTAGCCCTGATGCCTAGTGTCTAGCTTTTGGAGATTCTTAATAAACATTTGTACTGAGTAAGGTATGTATATGGTGAGCAAAAGTTGGCTTCCCATTTTACAGTCAAGAGTATCCCACTCATGTTCTGTGAACACTGGATAGCAGAATCTTACTATGTTACTTTTCTGTTCCCTTTGCAAGTTTCCTGAAAGGGCATTCCTGTCCTTAGAATGTCCATCTCCTCCCATCTTCCTGGAGAATAACTCTTCTTTCTTAAATACTTAGCCCCATTATTGACTCTTTAAGATTGAATTTATTACCTCCTTACAAACAGGAAAATGCGGTGCTTTTTTTTTCGACATTTGTCACCAGAAAATTATTCTAACACCTGAAATTCTGGACCTAAAATGCCTGGACTAGTGGTTCTCAAAGTCTGGTAACCCAGACCAGCACATCAGCTGCACGTAGGAATTTTTAGAAGTGAAA
>NW_020838568.1:0-7856 GCF_003676395.1 Aethalodelphis obliquidens
CAAGGCGGGAACATCACAGGGGTTGTATTCTGGATAAAGACCAGTGATCCCAGCACTGTGGGACCCCAGTCATATCTCTGCTTCTAATCCTCAGTTTTTCCCTCTGAAAAATGAGAATCTTGGAATCCATGCTATCTAGGGCCCCTTTGTGAAATGGATGGAATGCACCTGGGGCAGGCAGAAGATGTTTATCTGTTTGTGATGCTGTGCCCTGTGAGAGGTACATTCATATCCAGACATGGGTGGCCACTTTCTGGCTGTGCGATATAACAGCACCTCACTTTTTGGAGGTACGTAGTCTTCCTCCTTCCTTATTTTAAATTTTATATATTTATTTGGCCTGGTCGCGCAGCACGTGGGATATAGTTCCCCAATCAGGGATTTAACCCGCACCCCCTGCATTGGAAGCGCAGAGACTTAACCACTGCACCGCCAGGGGAGTTCCTTAGTCTTCCTCTTTAAAAGAGGTGTCATGAGTACTGGGTTTTTAGGATTATTTTAAAGATTGAAAGGAAAAGCATAAACCAGAGCTTGCAATCTGGCTAGAATATATAAGTATTTTTAGCCAAATAGTACATTTTATAATTTTGAAACATTTGCCAAAATTTAACAGTGGGGGATTTCATATAAAAGAGAATTTCTGGCATTGTTGGGAAGGTAAATGATTTGGCAACACAGTCCTGCAATTTAACAAGAGCCGTGAGTCTCAAACTTGAGTGAAAATCAGAATCACTTAGCCAGGCGTTCAGACACAGATTTGAGATCTCCACCCGCAGAGTTTTGATCAGTAGGACAGGGGCGGGACCTGAGTTTCTGCATCAAACAGGTTTCTGGGGCTGCTGATGGTACCGCTCAAGGGACCACACTTTGAAAAACATGAACTAAGCTAAGTAGAGCTGCTCTCTTCTCACGAGGAGAGCGTTCTCTCCAGTTTCCATAATCCCCACCATGCCTTATTGTCCCCCCAGCCCCACTCCCACTCCAAATATTTCCATCCACATCAATCACCTGACCTGGAAGGAATTCAAATTTGTGACCCCTGGGGTGGGCTCACAGTAAGTGTCCAGTAAAAGGTAGCTTGTTCTTATTTAACAATCTTCCGAACTAAGTATTATTATTCCTATTTTACAGATGAAGCAACTGAAATTCAGCTAAGGGAAAATGACTTCCTGAAGCAAAAACAGCAGAAAATAGAAAGAAGACACTTGACAAAAACTGTTAGTCATGTGGCCCCAGTTATTTCAATATTACAAATACACAAACAACACACAGGCAAATATATCTGATATTAACATAGATGAGGCATCAAAGATTGCAGACGTGACTTCATGAGAGTAAAATCATTTTTATCAAGAAAAGGAAGAAGGGAAATAGAAAACAGAAGAAGGAAAGGTTAAAAGAGGAGGAGACATGAGTCAGTTGTAGACATGCCCACCTTAAGGTGACAGTAAACAAGTGACATTGAAGACCTGAGGAACAAGGATTATGCCTTTCAACATACAATGGAGCATTCCCCTCTTGGACTGTTGGACCCATTCAAACTCCCTTCTCTCCATGGAAACTTCTCTCTCTCAGTATATGGGCTATTTTGTTGCTTTGTCACCTAGCATCTCTTTGTCCTTTTCCTGATAGTGTAGCTGATTTTCCTTGAGGAATGACTCTTCCTCCACCCAGGACTGGTGGGATTGGGCCGCCTGTCAATCAAAGTGCCTGCCTTACCCCCAGACCAAGAGTGGCCAATCAGATGCTCTCCCTGGAATTTAACCTTGATCAATGAATCCCAAAAGACCTACAAATGGAGGTCATTCAGAGGTGGCCTGGGAAGACCTTAGTTCTTCCTTGTTTACCATCCTTTCCAAGCTGGGACCTTTTAGCACTCCCCTCAGTCCGTGAGCTGAACTAAATCAATTAGTGCTATGGGTGCCAACAGAAGAGTCCAAAAGGATCTCACTTAAGGGTACAATCAGGAAGGGAGAATGGATGCCACTACATCCCCACACCGTTGCCACAAATTCCTTCTCTGCTCCCAATAGCCAGAGTCAGTTTCTGTTGCTCATAACCAGCGAGATCTGCTGCCTTTACCAGGGTCACCACCAAGTTCCGCATTTTTCTATCCAGTGGCCTTTTCTCAGCCATCCTCCTCCTCTAACTCACAGGTAAGTCCCTCATGGCATAAATGCGAACAAAATTCTTTACCAAAATTTGTTTCCACTTGGTCTCAGTACACACAAAAAAATAATAATGAAAAGCAAAGGTTCCCCATTTGAAGAACTTTGAATATCTTCTGGTGAATCTCCGGGGCTTTTGAATGCACAGATCTCCAACGTCTTTCAAGGAAAATCATGGGAGACAGAGAGTGTTGAGTTTGAATCCCAGCACCTGCCAGTATTGGTTATGTGACCTTGGAGAAGGGCTGAAACCTCTGAGCTTCAGCTTGTATCACTCTCAAACAGAAGCAAAACTTATTAAAATTGTTGCAATATTGAGAGATTAGGATGTATGTGCAGGGCTTGGCACATAGTAGGTTGTCAATAAGTGGTAACGGATGTTTTATATTATGAATTCTACCTCTCTCAGAGTTACTTAGACATTCTCATCCACTCAGTTACTTTTACCAACACATCGCGACAGGGAACTGCCTCTGCTACTTTCACCCTCTGAGCTACTAGCAATACTTCCACCTTCTCTGAGCCTCAGTTTCCTTCTATGTAAATGGAAGGATGACTCCCTCTCTATGGACACAATTCAAGATCTATATGTGCTCACAAATGTATAATGCTAGCAAATTGATTAGGTCACACTGCTAGTAAATTGGCAGAGCCAGAGTTTGAAGCCATGGACTCTGATCAAAGGTTTCAGTCATCACATATTTTATCCCTAATAAACATTTCATGAACAAGGGAATGAATGAATCAATGTCTGCTCAACATCTTTGCCTAAGTGTTCTAGAAGCACCATGGACTCAACGTTGACCAAACTGAATTTATTGTCTTTCCTTCTAAAGACTTGCTTCCCCTACCTTCCCCCAGAAGGCTGAGTGTTGTCCTTCATTCTACCTTTTTCTCACCCACCATGAGCAATCTCATAGCAAAGCCTGTTGGTTGTACCTCCTCAGTTCTCAGCTGAAAGTTCACTTCAGAATAAGATGAAGACACCTGATCATAGAACTGCCCCACTGCCTGACAGCATCCATACTGAGCAAGCCAGCTTCCTCAAACTCTCCTGCAAGTAACCTCATGGAAACCCACAAATTTTAAGTCCTTCAAACAACCTCTTAATGAGATGCCATATCATTCATTGTCCCTTGCTGCAGTGAGTAATAAACCCAACTCGTTCGGTTTGTAAGTGGACTGTTTCTAGTGGTCTGTGGTTGGAAACATTGACAGGTATAAGCCTTTTTCCTTATTGTGTAATTATTGTCTCCCCACATAAGCAGGCTTCCTGCTTCTGCCTGCTGGGACTAAATGCCCAGTAACAGCACTTCTCAATGATCCCCTGCAAACCACCCCCCACTCTGATCTCTCCACCAGTGGTTTTGGGATTGGAGGACCTCAGTTTGCATCCCACCTCTCCCTTTTCCTAACTTTGTGACCTGGGGCCAGAAATCTGCCAGAGCCCCTTGTCATCAGGTACCACATGAGACCCGTGCTGCCCACGTCGTGAGGTTGCTGAGGAAGCAGTGGAGGCAACAGACATATATTCTGTCTCCCTGCAACGTCAAAGTCCTTGTAATAAGAACAATAGTGAGCTATATGACAGTTAACACTTAGCCCCTTTGATCAGGGGTTATAATAAAGGCAAGGTGGGGTGGGAAAAGGGAAGAACAGGGGTAAGGTCAATCACTGAAGCAAGAGGGTTTTTGGTTACCTCTGACAAAGAAGGAGACCTATTTGGAAGAGAGACTGTGGCTCTCCTCTGGCACTGGGAGAACTTCATGAGGGTGGACTTCTAGAAGGGGACACTTTAGCAATCAATGCTATTTGTTCCTTTACTACAGTCGACAGCACATTTAAAAAGCAGTCAGGAACCAAGGAAACTAAACCTCTATGTGCTTCTAGAAAATTTGCTTTTGTAAGTGGTGTGCAGAGAACTTTAGCAGCCTAACCAACATGGTCCTCAAAAGGGCCCAAACCTGGGGATTTCTTAAGGCACATACCATCATCCTCTTTTACAGAGAAAGAATCTGTGGCTCAGAGAGGTGAAGTGACTTGCCCAAGATCACACAGCAACATAGTGAGTTACTGAAGTCAATCTCTTTTCATGAATACCAAGTCATTTCCCCATTCACTGTTATAAATTAATAATTATTAAATAAATATATTTATAGTAGTACTCTTACCGTTATCTGATTACACATTCACTAAAAGGTTACTCTGCCAATACTTGTACAAAGCATTTAACAAATATCATATCTTTTTAACTGTCATCTTTATGTCAAGTTTATGAGATTGATAGAGAAAGAGAAATGCAGCCTCTGAGTTCTAAGACCTGACCTGACGTCACAGTGCGCCTTACGTTCTCCTACTCAACAGCACTATTTCAGAAACCTTCAACATCAGACAAGGTCATTCTGTGTGCATGATGGATCAAGACAAAAATAGGACATTCGGTAATGATGTTTGAACACAGACAAAAAGAGGTCAATTATACAAACCACCAAAATATCCAAGCATCCCCCTGTATTGAGTGACTGCTACGTCTTTACCAAGTACAGCTGTAACCTCTAGCTAGTCTTCCCTTCTTAGAGTTAAGATACCCATTCAGAGAAATGCCCCACTTCCTGAGAGCATCCATCCAGAGCAGAGTCAGCTTCCTGAAACACACACCCCCGCCAACCAAATCACCTAACACAAGCCCTCATCCTGTAAGTTCTATCTAACATTCTCTTAATGAGATATCATATTGTCTTCCAAGGTGATTCTTATTCCTTGCTGCAGTGAGTAATAAACCCAACTAGTTCAACTAGGAAAGGGAGTGTTTCTAGGTGTCTCTGGCTAGTTAAAAAGTAGAAGCTAGGGCTTCCCTGGTGGCGCAGTGGTTGAGAGTCCGCCTGCCGATGCAGGGGACGTGGGTACGTGCCCCGGTCCGGGAAGATCCCACATGCCGCGGAGCGGCTGGGCCCGTGAGCCATGGCCGCTGAGCCTGCGCGTCCGGAGCCTGTGCTCCGCAGCGGGAGAGGCCACAACAGTGAGAGGCCCGCGTACCGCCAAAAAAAAAAAAAAAAAAAAAAAGTACAAGCTAGAGACGTCTCTGGCTAGTTAAAAAGTACAAGCATTATCCTTATTTTATAATTAAAGAAAGTAAAGCTCAGAGATGTTGGGAAATTTGCCCAAGACTATAAGGAAGTGAGTAACGGAATCAGCGCCATCTGCGTCCTTGTTTATTTGAATACTATGCTTGCTGTGGTCCCCGTGCCTCCCTTTCCTCATCTGCAGTGAAGCAGATACTCTCGGTTCTCCAAAGGTGCCTGCGGCCCACATCTTCCCAGAGGCAGGAGCGTGAAAACATTGTCAAAGTCGCTCTACTTGGGAGAGGTGGGACCTGCTGTGTTACAAAACTCATACGGCAGCTAAGTGACATCTCCGTGTCACTGCTTCCGCCCTTGAAGGATTCTTAGGATGATTAACAGAAGAATGCAGGCAAAATGTTAACACAGAGCCAGGCACACTGAAAGGGCAGTTGCCCTTCTTTAACTGAAGTAAGAAGCCCCTCCCCACACGTGACCTCAGGCAAGGGGATTCCTACTGCAAATGGACAACTGAGTCACAGACTCCTTTCTTTGTTCTTCTGAGAGTCCAGGAGAGCAACCTCTACACCCAGATTTGACCTGGCCCAAGAAGTAAAGAAAGAAGCTTTCATGCTGAGGTGTCTCTCACCCGGGTTTTAGTGTCGCTTGGGGTGGCCATTCAGAGGTAGATGGTGCTGTAATGGGGGTGCTTCCTATACCTGGCAGGGCCCAGTGTGAGGACAGGAAAAGGGGAGGTGCCGGCTGCTCTGCAGAAGAGTGCGAAGGACCCGCATCTCCGTGGCTCCTAGTGATGAAGGTTCTTAGGGGCAAACCACAGAATCCACTCCAGTTAGTTTAATTTGAATTTACTGGAATATAAGCCAGACTGTTTGAAGCGACAGAAGGAAAATGTACAACATCACTGCAAGGGAAAGGGGCTTCTTTATTGAAAAGACCTCTGCCACCACTGATACTGAGAACTGGATGCCAGAATTTCCACCTTGGCCACCCGCAAGGAGAGCAGTGATGGTGGGGTGGGGGATGAAGTGAGGATGTGGCTTGAGACAAGAATCCTGACATGAGGAATGTGCTCTTGCATTCACTCCTTCCTTCCTTAAATACTTATGGACCATCTCCTCTATGCCAGGACCTGTGCTAAGTGCTAGGGATAAAGGGAAGACTTGTTCTCATGGTGCTTAGAATCCACTGGATGAGACAGAACTAAGGCAAGTAGACCCATGGGGGAAGGAGAGAGGCAGGGCTCTGCTGAGGAGGGTGGGGTTGAGACGGACTCAGAAGAGATCACACTGTTTCAGAAGCAGCCACAGCCCAGCCCCGCGTGGCTCCTCCTTGACTTCAGGGTTTCGGGGTGGTACAGTTCGCAGGTCCTCTGCAAAAAGAAAGGAACTTGCTGATTGACATCTCTGAAGCCCCAGACCTGGACACCGCTGACCTTGACAGATCCTAGACTTTCCCAGAAATATGCAACCACAGTCCACCCAGGACCAGAATGACCAACAAGAAGGAAGTGAGTTTTTCAAGCCTAGGTGGGGAGCTCAGGAGCACTGCAGACATGCTCTGTAGGGTGGCTGACTCAGTGTTCCCAACTGAGAAAAGGGGAGCATGTGAGGAAGCTCAGATTCTCATGACGGGACTTCTAGGGTGACCTTCTGCCAAGCTGGCCCGTGGAGGATGTGCTCAGTGTGCGGTTTCACAGGACACTGAGCCACTTGTCCTGGGAGGCAGCGAGGAGGAAAGACACTGTGCAGGTGTGAATGGTGGGTGGCCCCCTGAGCACCATCTCTTTTTCTCAGCCCTTCCCCTCCCACACTGTCCTGCCCCCTTCCTTACCCGTGGGTCACCACAGGACCACCGCAGGTCTTCATGCAGTCCTCTGGCGTCAGGAAGTTGTTCTTCCCTTGGCAGCCTCTGTATATAAACATGTCGCAGTGCCCGGACTTGGCGTTGTAGAAGTACCTGACCTTCCGGGCCCTGCAGGGACCCGTGTGATGAGGTTCCAGGCAGAAGGCAGGCTGAGAACCTTATGGGATGGGAGGGGCTATGGGTCAGTTATGAGGACCGTCATCGCAGTTTGGTCTACAATGTCAACAACTGAAACCACCAGTGTGTCTTGCAATAGAGAATGTTAGCGTTATGGGGACGGGTCAAATTGAAAAGGCCATTTGACAACCTGCTTTCTGGGGTATTATTATTAATGTTCCTAGGTGTGACATGATATGGTAAACATGCACAAATTGATATCTCCTACATGAAATATTTTAAGATTAATTGGTATGATACCTTGGATTAGGTTCCAAAAACTCTACCAAAAAAGAATAAAAAACGGCAGACAAGGTAAAAAATATTCGTCATATGTCAGTAATTATTGGTACCTGGGTTTTATAAGACTCTTCTCTGCATTACTTGTATGGTAAAGAGTTTCCACCATCAATAAAAAAGTGTGAAGGAATCAGGCTGTAATGGAGAAAGGCATGAAGAACACATACCAGGGTGTTCTCTTTTGTTATGGCACAGGGACTCCCTAAATTGAATATTGACGCTATATTGATACTGTGACTTATAATAAGCAATATATATATATATATATATATATATATATATATATATA
>NW_020838568.1:7956-12513 GCF_003676395.1 Aethalodelphis obliquidens
ATATATATATATATATATATATATATATATATATATATATACTTGTTCTTTGTAATATCCTGGCACAGAGTTCTTACAAACCTTGCTATTTCCTAAGTGCTGAGGGCAAAAAAAGTGTCTTTTGTTATGTGAACTAGGTGACTTTTGGGAAGACCCTAGTAACTCCAGAATGGGCTCTGGTTGCCGGGGGAAACCACTGCCTGACAGGAGGGTTGCAATTTTCATTCCTACCCTCTCCCTCGTGGCCTCCCATCCACAGTTCAGCCCGCCACCCAACCTCAGGGATCGGAGAGGAGCTGGAGGTTGAACAGTCACCAATGGCTAATGATTTAAGGCATCATGACTAGATAATGAAGCCTCCATAGAAACCTCAACAGAGGAAGAGATTCATGTTGTGAACATGAATCTGGCATCGACCCAGGGAACAACATAGGTACTCGTTCCATCATTGCTCACCTGGACCCCTGCAGCAGCCTGCTCCCTGGGCCTCTGTCTCTGCCCTTGGTCCCCTAGAGGCCACTCTCCGCACTGCAGCCACAGGGATCCTATCCCATTGCTCCCATGACCAGTCCCGCAGTGACTCCCTATCTCTCTCACAGTCAAATTCCGATTCTCATCCTACAAGGCTGGTCAGGACCTGTCCCCATGGCCTCTTTGGTCTCATCCCTTCCGCCCTCCTCCTCTCCCACCCACTCAGCTCCAGCCACCCTGGTAATTGCTGCTGCTGGTTCACAGCAGGCACGTTCTTTCTGCAGCCTCTGCTCCAACGCCCCCTTATCACAGAGGGTTTCGCTGATCAGTCTACGGAAAGAGCACAGCCTCTTTTATCCCCATCACTCTCTACCTTCAAAAACTCATAACCTAGCAGAGCATTTCCCCTTTTGCTATTGTCGGTCTCACTCTGAGAAGGCAAGGTATTTTTCCATATTCTGTCTAAAGCTCTTTCCCCACACCAAAAACCAAGCCTGTAGGGACTTAATAAATATATGGCCAGGGAACGAATCTTCCATTTCATGCTCATGCCAAGCGCACAGTCATTGAATAGAATGGAGATGATGGAATTCCTGTTAGTGCAAAATCTCCTTGATGATGGGGCAGGTCTACGTGATTATCAATCTACCTCTCATTCTATATCCTGAGAGGGTAATAAAATGATAGTCAAAAGGGGACAAGGGAAAGGGCCTTGAGCCTTTACTAAGACTGTATCAGCCTTGGTCCCAGGAGCAGCTCACACAAGCGCTGTGTTTCTTGCTTTCCCTGCAGTTGCTCTGCTCAGTGGTCCCACGTCTTTCTGATTAATTTTAATCCTAGAGGAATAATCATTATTTGACACCTCAATATCTTTTCTTTCCCGAAGGAGGTATGTAGAGAAATTTTTTCAATTTAACACATCTTGGTGGAAAATGCACAAAATTGGCCATGAAATGTGTTTAAACTCTTTAAATTCATGAGTGGTAAGCTGTTCAAAAACCCATGTAACGTGGTTCCCGTTTTCAGGTGAGGAAACTGCAGAAGACTTGCCCCAGGACATATGGCATGTGGGTGATAGGGTCAGGACAAGATACTGTCATGTCACAACCCATTAGATAAACTACCTGATTCTGCCAGGAATTCTGAAAATACAGGTAACTGGTAAGAGTTTCTGGCTGCAGTGTCCAACTTTCATTATTCCCCTGTCCCAAGCCTCACTGGAGCCCCCAAATCACAGGGAAGACTGACTCTGGTTTTTCCCTGACACCAAATAGGTGGCGTCTCTACCAACACCAAACAATTCCCTAAACACCCACTGGGCATCCCAGAAGGCAATTTACTTCTGATACTAAATCCATGGAGTTAGTGCAGATCCCGCAGGTTGAGGACTCAAGACTGTCCTCACTTCAAATGCGAGCCATGTGGTCCGGAGTCACTCATGCTTGTGACCGACTGGCTAAAAATCGGAGGTTCCATGACCCCACCTCCCTGTTCACTAACCAATAGAAGTGCAGACAGAACTCAGGAAAACCCTTTACTTACCGTTCCCAGGTTATTATAAAGGGTAAAGTGCAGGGACAGCGAAATGGAGGAGATGCGCAGGGCAAAGGGGGAGCAGAGGTGTGCGGAGGCCCCGTGCCCTAGTGGAGCGCAACCCCTCACAGCACCTCCATGTGTTCACCACCCCGAAAGCTCTCTGATCCCCAATATTTATGGATCTTTATTGAGGTGTCAATAATAGGCATATTGATTGAATCATCGGCCATTAGTGATTTATCTCCAGCTCAATACCCTCCCCTCGCCCCAGAGATGCTGGAATGCGGGCTGTTGAAAGTTGTAACCTCTAAACACATGACTGGGTTTTTTTGGAGACCAGCCCCATCCTACAGGTCTCTCCGTGGCCTTCCTTTTCTCACCTCATTACCAAAAATAACCCCAGTAAATTCCAGGAGTTTCTGGAGGTCTGTTCCAGGATCAGGGCAAGGATCAAATATTGATCTTCTTATTACACTACAGTGAAGTTCAGGGACATGGCAATGACCAGGAATAGAGAGTCTCAGAGATGGGATTCCTGATCTGGTAGAGGTAGGCGGCATATATATTTTTTAATTTTAATTTTTTTTCCTATTGAGAGTCAGGAAATGTCCCTGGAGTTAAAACTGCCCAACTTCCCAGGAGAAATCCAGAGAGGCTGTCAGCATCCACCCCACCCCTGCTCCCCAACCCCTTCCACGGACTCCCCTCACTCCCCCCTCCCCCCAGCCTGTAGAGGAGAGGTGGGTCAGGACTTACCTTTGACCTGGTTGCTGGTTTCATCATCGGTGTGGTTGCTGGTTTCAACCCCCGGGATGCCGGCCACCAGGGTGCCCGGGATGCCGGCCACCAGGGTGCCCAGGAGGACGAGAAGGGCGATGGAGAGGCAGAGCCGGCTCATGATCGTGGCCTTGCAGGAGGGCTTCTGAGGAAAGCTGGGGGCTGACAGAGCTTTTCATATCCCAGCTGAGGGGTGGGACAGGCAGTGAGGAGGGGAGTGAGGAAAGGGTGGAGCTGGGCTGGGTCCTGTTTATTGTGTAATCTCCCCACCTAACCTGCTTCTGCCTGCTGGGGCCAAATGCCCAGTAACAGCGCTTCTCAGACTTGACTCTCCCTGTGGGTCTCGTGGAAACACAGATTGTGATTCCACAGGTGGAATTTTGTCCAATATGTTGACTCAGGGAGCGTCCCAGCACCTAGAGCAGTGCATGGCAGGTGATGAGTGAATGAGAGCAAATCAAAGGATGGATAAGTGAACAACAGTGTGTTAGCTCAGGTCCTCCTTTTCAACTCCTGCAGGTTTCATTACAGCTGGGAATTATGCACTTCACCCTCACCCCTACCACTGCCTAACTCAGAAGACAGGTGTGACACAGGACACCTTCTGCAACCATTGCCACAGCTTCTCAGCTGGATGGACCCTTGCTGTTTACCTGGCACTGGCCCAGGCAGAAGCCCTCCTGAGGTAGCAAGCCTGTTTTCTCAGTAGAAAAAGGAGTAAGGGGTGTGGGCAGAGGGGAAGCAGGGAGCTGAACACGTCTCCACAGCATGACATCCCATTTCCCCTCGCCGGGTTTCAGAAACAGGAGAGCTGCCTGCCTGAGTGGACCTCAGGGGAGCTTGGAAGTTCGCCCACAATAGCCTCCATCCTCCTGTCTCTCCTCCAGTGGTTTTGGAACCATAGGACCTCAGTTTGGGTACCAGCTCTGCCTTTTCCTAACTTTGTGCCCTGAAGACTTAAATCTCCCAGAGCCCTGTGTTTTCCAGTGTCACATGAGGTCAATGCTGCCAGCATCATGCGTTTCTGTGGAAGAAGTAGAGGCAATAGACATATATTCTTCTCCCTGAGATGTCAAAGTCCTTGTAATCATAATAATAATGTCATTATAGCAGATAAAACTTAGCTTCTTCTATGTGTCAGACATTATCCTAACTACTTGACATATATTAACTCATCTAATCCTCAAAAATCTTAAAAGAGGTGGTGAAGAATTTTTGATATTTCCTCATGTTACAGAGGAGGAACCTGAAGTAACAACAAAGAATTTGCCTAAAGATATAGGGTGTAGAGAGAGTATCTGAACCCAGGGATCCGGCTTCAGAGTCTGTGCACCATGCACTCTACTGCTTTGTAAGTTGAAACTATAGTGCACGTGTGAGGGCTTACACACCCACAGTCTCTTCACTCACTCCCATATATTCACTCCCAGTTACAATCATGTAGCACCAATGCCCCCTCAACTCACTCATCCACACATACTCAAGCAATCTGCCACTAACACACACACACACACACACACACACACACACCCTGTGCTCCAGTTCCAGGGTCAAGGAGAAGGGAGCTGGCTCAATGCCCAGAAGCCCCAGGAGCAAGCCCAGCCAAGTGTCAAGCGGGCGCACAGCTGGGTGATGCGCTGCAGAGGGCGGGAGGGGCTGTCTTCCTCGCACAAAGTCACCCTTTCCACTGAGAAGGGCAGGAGCTCTCAATACCGAGCTGCCCCCAGACAGAAGGGCTTCAGGAGCGGGGTACCCACAAAACAAGCCACTGTG
>NW_020838569.1:0-13031 GCF_003676395.1 Aethalodelphis obliquidens
AGCGTAAGGTTTAGGGTTATGGTTAGGATTAGGGAACAGGTACGGTTCAGTGTACAGTTTAGGGTAAACAAGGGATGTGGGCTAGGGTACGTGTTAGGGTATGGGGTAGTATTAGTATATTGGTTAGGATTAAGATACAGGTTAGGGTAAGGACTAGGGTTAGCGTTAGGGTACGGGTTAGTCTATGGGTTAGAATTAGGGTACGGGTTAGTGTATGGGTTAGGGTAAAGGTTAGGTTTAGGGTACAGGTTAGGGTACGACAATGTGTTAGGTTTAGGGTACTGTTAGACTACGGGTTACTGTTAGTGTATGAATTTGTATTAGGGTTAGGGTTAGGGGTATGAGAACGGGTTAGGGTATGTGTTAGTGTATGGGTTAGGAGTATGTTACATGTTAGGTTAAGGGTTGGGATTAGGGTTAGGGAACTGGTATGGTGTAGGGTACAGTTTAGGGTACGCCAGTGGGTTAGGATTAGGGTACGGGTTAGGGCAAGGGTTAGGGTAAAAGTTAGGGTTAAGGTAAGGGTTAGAGTTAGGGTTATGGTTAGGGAATGGGTACGGTTTAAGGTACAGATTAGGGTATGGGTTAGTGTACTGGTTACGACTAGGATACGAGTTAGGGTAAGGGTTAGGGTTAGTGTTAGGGAATGGGTATCATTTAGGGTACAGGTCAGGGTACAACAACAGGTTAGGGTTAGGTTACGTGTTAGGGTACGGGTTATTTTTATTTTAAGGGTTGGGATTAGGGTATGGTTTAGGGTACGTGTTAGGGTATGGGTTATTGTTAGTGTACGGGTTAGGATTAGGGTACAGTTTGGGTAAGGGTAAGGGTTATGGTTAAGATTAGGGAATGGGCAGAGTTTAGGATACAGGTTAGTGTACGACATGGGTTAGGGTTAGGGTATGTGTTAGAGTACGGGTTAGTTTTGGTGTACAGATTAGGATTAGTGCACGGGCAAGGGTTAGGAATCGGGTACGGTTTAGGTACGGGTTAGGCTTAGGGTACTTATTAGGGTACAGATTAGTGTTAGTGTATGGGTTAGGAGTAGGTTATGGTTCGGGTAAGGGTAAGGGTTATAGTTAGGGTACGGGTTAGTGCTAGTGCACAGGTTAGTATTAGGTTACGGGTTAGAGTAAGGGTTAGGGAACAGGTGAGCTTTAGGGACAGGTTAGTGTATGACAACAACTTAGGGTTAGGGTACGGGTTAGTGTTAGTGTACAGGTGAGTATTAGGTTACAGGTTAGGGATCAGGCTTGGTTTAGGGTACTGTTAGGGTACATGTTAGTGTTAGCATATGAATTAGTATTAGGGTACAGGTTGCTGTAAGGATTAGGGTAACGGTTATGGTTAGGGTTACGTTATGGGTTAGGGTAAGGGTTAGGATGAGGCTGAGGGAATGGGTATGGTGTAGGGTACAGTTTAGGGTATGACAACGGGTTAGGGTTACGTTGCGTTTTAGGTTACGGGTTAGTGTTAGTGTATGGGTGAGGATTAGGGGACGGGTTTAGGGTACAGGTCAGGGTATGACAATGGTTTAGGGTTAGGGTACATGTTAGGGTAGGGGTTATTGTACGGATTAGTGTATGGGTTCGGCTAAGTCTTAGGGAATGGGTAGGGTTTACGGTACAGGTTAGGGAATGACAATGGATTAGGGTACATGTTAGGGAACAGCTTAGTGTTCGTGTATGGGTTAGGATTAGAAGTTGTTTAGGGTTAGGGTATGGGTTAGTGTATGGGTTAGGGTAAGGGTACGGTTTAGGGTACAGGTTAGTGTATGACAACAGGTTAGGGTACAGGTTAGGATGAGAGTAGGGGTTAGTGTAAGGTTTGGGCGGGGGGGTGGCCCTTTGCTGAACATGCAAAGGACACATTGAAATAACAGTTTGGGCCTCATGTTCTGTTAAAGGTGTTTGACCAGAGTGCACTTTCAACTGAAGCTAAAGAAGAAATGTACAAACTGTATCCTAATGCCTGGAGGGCTCACCTGAAAACAGGAGGCAATTTCCCTTACCTGTGCAGAAGTGCAGAGGTGAATCTCTGTGTACAGGTAGGTCCTAGGTTGGATCCCAGAGCACTTTGCACACAGAATCTGGTTTGAAACATAAAGGTTTCTTTTATTTTTTGGTCGTCAAGTAAGAGAACTACAGAATTCTCTGTAGGAATGAAGCATTGACTTGATATATTGGTCCACATTAGTAACGTACAGGAGAATTCAAGCATATTAGAGTCACCTGAGGGGCTCTATGCCCACTATCCCTTTTCTAAGAACCACAGGCCTGAACTCACACACTGAAGCAGCCGTTTGGTACAATGGGACGTTGGCTCCTGGACACAATGAATTCAGCCAGAGCGGGACACCAGACTTAAATGGAGTCAATCTGAATCCCACGAAGGGACTTCTTGGTCTAATTTTAATGCATTCAAACACACGCACACAAACTCTACTTCTTCTAATACCTGCCTAAATGGATATTAGAATAGTGGTGAGAAATGTTTGCTTTGCAATTTGGCAAGTAGTATCAAGAGCCTGAAAAGACCAGTACGGGTTAGTGTTGTTAGTGTACGTGTTAGGATTAATGGACGGGTTAGGGTAAGCCTTTGGGTAAGTGTGTGGGCTATGGTTAGGGTGAGGGTGAGGGTGAGGGTTAGGGAACGGGGATGCTTTAGGGTCCAGGTTAGGGTACGACAACGGTGTAGGGTAAGCGTACATGTTAGGGGACGGCTCAGGGTAAGGCTTCGGGTAAGGGTTCACGTTGTTAGGGTACGGGGACGGTTTAGGGTACGACAAGTGTTTCGTTTTAGCGTACGTGTTAGGGGACGGGTCAGGGTAAGTCTTTGGATAAGTGTTAGCGTTAGGGTTAGGGAACGGGGATGCTTTAGGGTCCAGGTTAGGTACGACAATGGTGTAGGCTGAGCGTACGTGTTAGGGGACAGGTTAGTGTTAGTGTACTGCTTAGGATTAGGGGACGGCTTAGGGTAAGGCTTTGGGTAAAGTTTAGGGTTAGTGTTAGGGAACTGGGATGGTTTAGGGGACGGGTTAGGGTAAGGCTTCGAGTGAGTGTTAGGGTTAGGTTTAGGGTTAGGGAACGGGGATGGTTTAGGGTACAGGTAGTGTATGACAACTGTTTAGTGTTGGCGTACGTGTTAGAATATGGGTTAGTGTTAGTGTACCGGTTAGAATTAGGGAATGGTTTAGGGTAAGGCTTTGGGTAATGGTTAGGGTTAGCATCACAGTTAGTGTTAGGTTTAGGGAATGGGGATGGTTTAGGTTACAGATTAGGGTACGACAACGGTTTAGGGTTAGCGTACGTGTAAGGGTACGGGTTAGTGTTAGTGTACAGGTTAGAATTAGGGGATGGGTTAGGGTAAGGCTTCGGGTAAGGGTTAGGGTTAGGGTCAGGGTTAGTGAACGGGGACAGTTTAGCGTAGAGGTTAGGGTACGACAATGGTTGAGGGTTAGCGTATGTGTTAGTGTATGGTTTATTGGTAATGTAGAGGTTAGGATTAGGGGACGTGTTAGGGTAAGGCTTCGGGTAAGGCTTAGTGTTAGGGTTAGGTTTAGGGTTAGGCTTAGGGAACGGGGGCGGTTTAGGGTACAGTTTAGTGTACAACAATGCTTTAGGGTTAGCGTACGTGTTAGGATACGGGTTAGTGTTAGTGTTAGGTTTATTGGACAGGTTAGGATAAGGCTTCGGGTAAGTCTTAGGGATAGGGTTAGGGTTAGGGTAAGAGAACCGGGATGGTTTAGGGTACAGGATAGTGTGTGACAACCATTTAGTGTTAGCATACGTGTTAGGGTATGGGTTAGTGTTATTGTATGGGTTAGGATTAGGGGAAGTGTTAGGGTAAGGCTTCAGGTAAGGGTTAGGGTTATGGTTAGGTTTAGGGTTAGGCTTAGGGAATAGGGACGTTTTAGGGTACAGGTTAGGGTACGACAAAAGTTTAGGGTTAGCATATGTGTTACGGTACAGTTTATTGTTAGTGTACGGGTTAGGATTAGGGGACAGTTGAGGGTACAGGTTAGGGTATGACAACCGTTTAGGGTTAGCATACGTGTTAGGTTATGGGTTAGTGTTAGTGTACGGGTTAGGTTTAGGGGACGGTTTAGTGTAAGGCTTTGGTAAGGGTTAGTGTTAGGGTTTGGGTTAGGGTTAGGGTTAGGGAATGGTGATGGTTTAGGGTACAGGTTAGGGTACTACAATTGTTTAGGCTTAGCGTACGTGTTAGGGTATGATTTGGTGTTAGTGTACGGTTTAGGATTAGGGTATGGGTTAGGGTAAGGCTTCGGGCAAGGGTTAGGGTTAGGGAGAGGGTTAGGTTTAGGGAATGGGGACGGTTTAGGGTACAGGTTAGTGTACGACAACGTTTTAGGGTTAGTGTACGTGTTAGGGTACGGGTTAGTGTTAATGTATGGGTTAGGATTAGGGGAAGGTTAGTGTAAGGCTTCAGGTACGGGTTAAGGTTACAGTTAGTGTTAGGGAATGGGGACGGTTTAGGGTACAGTTTAGCACACGACAACAGTTTAGAGTTAGCGTACGTGTTAGGGTATGGGTTAGTGTTAGTGTACATGTTAGGATTAGGGGACGGGTTAGGGTAAGGCTTCGGGTAAGACTTAGGATTAGGGTTAGGGTTAGGTTTAGATTTAGGGAATGGGGACGGTTTAGTGTACACGTTAGTGTGTGACAATGGTTTATGATTAGCGTACGTGTTAGGGTAAGGTTTCATGTTAGTGTACAGGTTAGGATTAGGGAACAGGTTAGGGTAAGGCTTTGGGTAATTGTTAGGGTTAGGGTTAGGGTTAGGGAACGGGGACAGTTTAGAGTACAGGTTAGGGTACGAAAACAGTTGAGGGTTAGTGTACGTGTTAGGGTATGGGTTAGTGGTACTGTACTAGTTAGGATTAGGGGACGAGTTAGGGTAATGCTTCAGGAAAGACTTAGGTTTAGGGTTAGGGCTAGGGAATGGGGATGGTTTAGGGTACAGTTTAGTGTACAACAATGGTTAGGGTTAGCGTACATGTTAGGGTATGGGTTAGTGTTACTGTATGTGTTAGGTTTAGGGGACAGGTTAGGGTAAGGCTTTGGGTAAGTGTTAGGGATAGGGTAAGGGTTAGGGCTAGGGTAAGAGAACTGTGACGGTTTAGGGTACAGGTTAGTGTATGACAATGGTTTAGGGGTAGCGTATGTGTTAGGGTAGGGGTTATTGTTAGTGTACGGGTTAGGATTAGGGGACGGGTTAGGGTAAGGCTTCGGGTAAGTGTTAGCATTAGGTTTATGGTTAGGGTTAGGAGACGGGGATGGTTTAGGGTACAGGATAGTGTACGACAACGTTTTAGGATGAACATACGTGTTAGGATATGGGTTAGTGTTAGCGTACGGGTTAGGATTAAGGGACGGGTTAGGGTAAAGGTTCGGATAAGGGTTAGGGTTAGGGTTAGGGTTAGGGGACGGTTTAGGTTACAGGTTAGTGTACGACAACGGTTTAGGGTGAGCGTACGTGTTAGGGAATGGGTTAGTGTTAGTGTACGGGTTAGGATTAGGGCACGGGTTAGGGTAAGGCTTCGGGTAAGGGTTAGGGTTAGGGGATGCGGATGGTTTAGTGTACAGTTTAAGGTACAACAACGGTTTACTGTGAGCGTACGTGTTATGCTATGGGTTAGTGTTAGCATACGGGTTAGGATTGGGGGACGGTTTAGTGTAACGCTTCGGGTAAGGGTTAGGGATAGGGTTAGGGTTAGGGTTAGGGGACGTGTACGGTTTATGGTACAGGTTAGGGTATGACAATGGTTTAGGGTGAGAGTATGTGTTAGAGTATGGGTTAGTGTTAGCGTACGGATTAGGATTAGGGAACGGGTTAGGGTAAGGCTTCATGTAATGTTTAGGGATAGGGTTAGGGTTAGGGGACAGGGACGTTTTAGGGTACAGGTTAGTGTACAACAACCGTTTAGGGTGAGTGTACGTGTTAGGGTACGGGTTAGTGTTAGCGTATGAGTTAGGATTAGGGGATGGGTTAGGGTAAGGCTTCTGGTAATGGTTAGGGTTAGGATTAGGGTTAGCGTTAGGGTTATGGGATGGGGACCGTTTAGGGTACAGGTTAGTGTACGACAGCAGTTTTGGGTGAGCGTACGTGTTAGGGTACAGGTTAGTGTTAGCGTACAGGTTAGGATTAGGGGATGGGTTAGTGTAAGGCTTCGGGTAAGGGTTAAGTTTAGGGTTAGGGTTAGGTGATGGGGACGGTTTAGGTTACAGGTTAGGTTACAGCAACGGTTTAGGGTGAGTGCACGTGTTAGGGTACGGGTTAGTGTTAGTGTACAGGTTAGGATTAGGGGACGGGCTACACTAAGGCTTTGGGTAAGGGTTAGGGAAAGGGTTAGGGTTAGGGGATGGGGATGGTTTAGGGTAGAGGTTAGGGTACGACAACGCTTTAGGGTGAGCGTACATGTTAGGGTATGGGTTAGCATTAGCGTACGGGTAGGATTAGGGGACGGTTGAGGGTAAGGCTTCGGGTAAGGGTTAGGGTTAGGGTTAGGGAATGGGGATGGTTTAGGGTACAGGTTAGGGTATGACAACTGTTTAGGGTTAGCGTACATGTTAGGGTATGATTTGGTGTTAGTGTACAGTTTAGGATTAGGGTATGGGTTAGGGTAAGGCTTCGGGTAAGGTTTAGGGTTAGGGTTAGGGCACAGCAAATGTTTAAGGTACAGGCTGGGGTATGGCAATGGTTTAGGGGTAACGTACATGTTAGGGTAAGGGTTAGTGTTAGTGTACAGTTTAGGATTATGGGACGTGTTAGAGTAAGGCTTCGGGTAAGGTTTAGGGTTGGGGTTAGGATTAGGGTTAGGGATACAGAACGGGTATGGTTTAGGGTTCAGTTTAGTGTATGACAAATTTTTAGTGTTAGCGTATGTGTTAGGGTACAGGATAGTGTTAGGGTTAGGATTAGGGGACGTGTTAGGGTAAGGCTTCGGGGAAGGGTTACAGTTAGGGTTAGGGTTACGGTTAGGGTTAGGGAACAGGGAAGGTTTAGGGTACAGGTTAGTGTATGACAACGTTTTAGGGTTAGCGTATGTGTTAGTGTACGGGTTAGTGTTAGTGTACGGGTTATGATTAGGGGACGAGTTAATTTAAGGCTTTGGGTAAGAGTTAGGGTTAGGGTTAGTGTTAGGGTTATGGCACAGGGACTGTTCAGGGAACAGGTTAGTGTATGACAATGGTTTAGGGTTAGCGTACATTTTAGGGTATGGGTTAGGGTTAGTGTATGGGTTAGGATTAGGGGACAGGTTACGGTAAGGCTTTGGGTAACGGTTAGGGTTAGGGTTAGGGTTAGTGTTAGGGAACGGGGACAGTTTAGGGTACAGTTTAGCGTATGGCAACGGTTTAGGGTTAGCTTATGTGTTAGGGTATGGGTTAGTGTTAGTGTACGGGTTAGGACTGGGGAAGTGTTAAGGTAAGGCTTCGGGTAGGGTTAGGTTTAGGGTTAGGGTTAGGGTTAGGGAACAGGGATGTTTAGGGTACACTTTAGGGTACGACAACTGTTTAGCGTTAGCATACATGTTAGGGTATGGGTTAGTGTTAATGTATGGGTTAGGATTACGGGACGTGTTAAGGTAAGGCTTCGGGTAAGACTTAGGATTACGGTTAGGCTTAGGGTTAGGGTTAGGGAACGGGGTCGGTTTAGGGTACAGGTTAAAGTGCGACAATGGTTTAGGGTTAGTGTATGTGTTAGGGTATGGGTTAATGTTAGTGTATGGGTTAGGATTAGGGGATGGGTTAGGGTAAGGCTTTGGGTATGGGTTAGGGTTAGGGTTAGGGTAATGGGATGTGGACCGTTTAGTGTACAGTTTATGGTACGACGAAGTTTTAGGGTTAGCGTACGTGTTAGGGTATGGGTTAGTGTTAGTGTACATGTTAGGATTAGGGGACGGGTTAGGATAAGTCTTCGGGTAAGGTTTAGGTTTAGGGTTAGGGTTAGGGAACGGGGAAGATTTAGTGTACAGTTTAGGGTACGACAATGCTTTAGGGTTAACGTACGTGTTAGGATACGGGTTAGTGTTAGCGTACGAGTTACTTTCAGGGAACGGGTTAGGGTAAGGCTTCGTGTAAGGGTTATTGTTAGGGTTATGGTTATGGTTAAGGAACGGGGAAGTTTCAGGGTACAGGTTAGGGTATGACAAAGGTTTATTGTTAGCGTATGTGTTAGGATAGGGGTTAGTGTTAGTTTACGGGTTAGGATTAGGGGACATGTTAGGGTAAGGCTTCGTGTAAGGGTTAGGTTTTGGGTTAGGTTTAGGGTTAGGGAACAGAAAATGTTTACGGTACAGGTTAGGGTACGACAACAGTTTAGGGTTATTGTATGTGTTAGGGTACGTGTTAGTGTGAGTGTACAGGTTAGGATTAGGGGATGGGTTAGGGTAAGGGTTCAGGTAAGTGTTAGGTTTAGGGTTAAGGTTAGGGATCGGGAACGGTTTAGGGTACAGGTTAGTGTACGACAACGGTTTAGGTTTAGTGTACGTGTCAGGGTACGGGTTACTGTTAGTGTACGGGTTAGGATTAGGGGACGGGTTTTGGTTAAGGCTTCGGGTAAGGTTTAGGGTTAGGGTTAGGGTTAGTGTTAGGTAACGCGGACGGTTTAGGGTATAGGTTAGGGTATGACAATGGTTTAGGTTTAGCATATGTGTTACGGTATGGGTTAGTGTTAGTGTACGGGTTAGGATTAGGGGACAGGTTAGGGTAAGTCTTTGGGCAAGGGTTAGGGTTAGGGTTAGGGTTAGGGAATGGGGACGGTTTAGAGTACAGGTTCGGGTATGACAAATGTTCAGTGTTTGTGTACGTGTTGGTGTAGTGGTTAGTGTTAGTGTACGGGTTAGGATTAGGGGATGGTTTAGGGTAAGGCTTCGGATACGGCTTAGGGTTAGGGTTAGGGTTTGGGAACAGGGACAGTTTAGGGTACAGGTTAGGTAACGTCAACGGTTTAGGGATAGCGTATGTGTTAGGGTATGTGTTAGTGTTAGTGTATGGTTTAGGATTAGGGTATGGGTTAGGGTAAGGCTTCACGTAAGTGTTAGGGTTAGCATTAGGATTAGGGAACAGGGATGGTTTAGGGTACATGTTAGGGTACGAGAACTGTTTAGGGTTAGTGTACATGTTAGGGTACAGGTTAGTGTAAGTGTATGGTTTAGGATTAGGGGATGGGTTAGGGTAAGGCTTCGGGTAAGGTTTAGGGTTAGAGTTAGGGTTAGGGTTAGGGTTAGGCAACGGGGATGGTTTATGGTAGAGGTTAGTGTACGAGAACGATTTAGGGTTAGCATAAGTGTTAGGGTATGGGTTAGTGTTACTGTACGGGATAGGATTAGGGGATGGGTTAGGGTAAGGCTTTGAGTAAGGTTTAGGGTTAGGGTTAGGGAATGGGGTCGGTTTAGAGTACAGGTACATGTATGACAAATATTTAGGGTTAGCGTACGTGTTAGGGAAGGGGTTAGTGTTAGTGTACTGTTTAGGATTAGGGTATGGGTTAGGGTAACACTTCGGGTAAGGGTTCAGTTTAGGGTTAGGTTTAGGGTTAGGGAACGGGGACGTTTTAGGGTACAGGTTAGGTTACCACAACGGTTTAGGTTTACCGTACGTGCTAGGGTACACGTTAGTGTTAGTTTACGGCTTAGGATTATGGGACGGGTTAGGGTAAGGCTTCGTGTATGTCTTAAGGTTAGGGTTAGGGTTAGGGTTATAGAACAGGGACGGTTTAGGGTACAGGTTACATTATGACAACAGTTTAGGGATAGCGTATGTGTTAGGGTATGGGTTAGTGTTAGTGTACGGTTTAGGATTAGGGAACGGGTTACGGTAAGGCTTCAGGTTAGGGTTAGTGTTAGGGATCGGGGACACTTTAGGGTACAGGTTAGTGTACGACAATGGTGTAGTGTTAGCGTACATGTTAAGGTATGTGTTAGTGTTAGTTTATGGGTTAGGATTATGGAACGGGTTATGGTAAGTCTTTGGGTAAGTGTTAGGGTTAGGGTTAGGGTTAGGGATTGGGGACAGCTTAGGGTACAGTTTAGGGTACTACAACAGTTTAGGGTTAGCGTACGTGTTAGGGTATGGGTTAGTGTTAGTAAACGGGTTAGGATTAGGGGACGGTTTAGAGTAAGGCTTCGGGTAAGTGTTAGGGTTAGGGTTAGGGTTAGGGTTAGGGAACAGGTACAGGTTAGGGTACGACAAAGTTTTAGAGTTAGCATACGTTTTAGGGTATAGGTTAGTGTTAGTGTATGGGTTAGGATTAGGGGACGGATTAAGATAAGGCTTCAGGTAAGGGTTAGGGTTAGGGTTAGGTTTCAGGTTAGGCTACGGGGATGGATTACAGTACAGATTAGGGTACGACATCGGTTTAGGGTTAGCATACGTGTTATGGTATGACTTAGTGTTAGTGTACGTGTTAGGATTAGGGGATGTGTTAGCGTAAGGCTTCGGGTAAGGGTTAGGGTTAGGGTTAGGGTTAGGCAATGGGGACGGTTTAGGGTACAGGTTAACTTACGATAAAATTTTAGTGTTCGCATATGTGTTAGGGTATGGGTTAGTGTTAGTGTACAGGCTAGGATAAGGGGACAGGTTAGGGTAAGGCTTCGTGTAAGGTTTAGCCTTAGGGTTAGGGTTAGAGAATGGGGACGGTTTAGTCGTAGGGTACACTACGACTATGGTTTAGGGATAGAGTATGTGTTATGGTACGGTTTAGTGTTAGTGTACAGTTAGGATTAGGGGACGTTTTAGGGTAAGGCTTCGGTTACGGGTTAGGGTTAGTGTTAGTGTTAGGTTTAGGGTTTGGGAACGGGGACGGTTTAGGGTACAGGTTAGGGTACAACAATGGTTTAGTGTTAGTGTACATGTTAGGGCACGGGTTAGTGTTAGTGTGTGGTTTAGGATTAGGGGATGTGTTAGGGTAAGGATTCGGGTAAGTGTTAGTGTTAGGGTTAGTGAATGGGGACGGTTTAAGGTATGGGTTAGGGTACGATAAAATTTTACTGTTAGCATACTTATTAGGTACGGATTAGTGTTTGTGTACAGTTTAGGATTAGGGGAAGGGTTAGTGTAAGGCTTCGGGTAAGGGTTAGGGTTAGGTTTATGCGTAGGTATAGGGAACAGGGCCGGATTAGGGTACAGGTTAGGGTATGACAACCGTTTTGGTTTAGTGTACGTATTAGGGTATGGGTTAGTGTTTGTGTACAGGTTAGGATTAGGGTACGGGTTAGGGTTAGGCTTCGGGTAAGGTTTAGGTTTTGGTCAGGGTTAGGGAACAGGGACGCTTTAGGGTACAGGTTACGGTACGACAATGGTTTAGGTTTACTATACGTGTTAGGGTACGGGTTAGTGTTAGTGTATGTGTTAGGATTACGGGACAGGTTAGGGTAAGGCTTTGGGTAAGTGTTAGGGTTAGGGTAATGGTTATGGTTAGGGAGTGGGGACGGTTCATGATCCACGTTAGGGTATGTCTACGGTTTAGGGATAGAGTACGTGTTAGGGTACGGTTTAGTGTTAGTGTATGGGTTAGGATTAGGTTTAGTGTTAGGGTTAGGGTTAAGGTTAGGGTTAGGGTTAGGGAATGGGTACGTTTCAGGGTCCAGTTTAGGGTATGACAATGGGTTAGTGTTAGGGTACGTGTTAGGTTATGCTTTATTGTTAGTGTATGGGTTTGGATTAGGGTACCATGTAGTGTAAGGGTTAGGTTAAGGTTTCGGTTTAGGATTAGGGTTAGGTTTCGGGTTACGGTTAGGGAATGGGTGAATTGCAGTGTCCCTGTGCTCCATATAAATTGATGGAAATATCCAATGGAAGTGTTAGAAACATCCTATTTTACCCGAGGCTGATACACTACTATATGTTAATTACAGTTTTGCTCACACATCTGTTCATTGAAGTTACAATGTTTTCAATTTCTGTTACTGATCCACCAGAGTGGACCCCAACAAGTGTCCCCCTGCCCAGTGTCATTGGGACCAACAGATCGAGACTGAGTTTTGTTCAGAAGCAAGGGAAACTTTATATTTTCTTCAGAGAATGGAGAGGTGAGAGCATGCACTACCCCACAGGCTGTGGGCTGGGCTGCTGTGTAGGGATCCCAGCAGCATCAGTGGGAGGGAGGGACAGAGCTCTCGAGGGGCGGGTTGGCTGCAGCTCAGGCTCTATGTCGCGGAGTCTGCATGGGGCCCCAGCAGCTGAAATGTCAACCCAGCCATTCTGCATTAGGAAATCTGGTCTGAAGTGCCAGGTGTGGGACCTCTGCATGCGGGACCCTAGGAGCACGTGAAATTAGACAAAGCACAAAGGATTAAAAAGGTCAGACTTGACTTTATTGCCCAGATTCTATTTTTATCTCCCAGGGATTTTTAATGGGCTTTGCTGGGGACAAACCCCTCCTCTGCCTTTTGTCCCGTTCCTCATTCTTGGAGTGCTGAGGGTGCAGACCCTTCTTCTGTAACTGCTGAGTGCTGAGTTGGGAGCCCTCATACCCTGGGGCGAGGGTCAGAGCTTCTCCCCAGCAGCCTCCCGGTGACGTTGATTGTCCCCAGGACCCCTGCCTCCCTGCTCGTCCACCTGAGCACCAGCATTGGAAGTGTTATAGATTCTAATGACCTTTAAGGGTCCAGGAAAGAGATGTGCAGAGACGCTGTGGGGGCTGGTTTCACCCCGCCCCACATTTGTTCGGCCACCTTAGGCTGACCGTTTCTGCCAGCCTAGATGCTCTGACCAGTAGTCTGCGCTTTCTTCAATTAGGCCCCTGAATTAACGTACAAACAGCACCAGGTGTCAGAGCCCTGCCCGCTCAACTCCCAGACAGTCCAGGGTCAGTGGTGATCAAGGACCATGATGGCTACTGAGTCAACAGCCTTTTGAAGTAAACAGGAGTCCAGCCGGTCTTATTGGCCACCATCATCACGGTGTCTGTAGGCTTTTCTATGGTGACAGTGTGGTATACTGTTCCCCCGCCAAGATTATTAGCTCCCCTCTGGGTGCAGTAAGTCCTGCAAGCAGTAGTCTACTCTT
>NW_020838570.1:0-12488 GCF_003676395.1 Aethalodelphis obliquidens
GGCCTTACTCAATGCTGTTTTTTAAATACTCAGAGGAATAAATTGTAACCTATGTACTTGCTTTCAAAATTCTTTCCTTTTCATAAAAGGACCTCTTTGAATTAAGAATCAAACTTTCTTGAAGGCCTTCAGCATTCATTCATTCCTATTTATTTTCCTTTCTTTCTTTTGAAGTATTTTTCTCTTTCCCTTATCTTTTCATTTATTCATTCATTTGCTTATATATTCATTCAACAAACATTTACTGGCCTTCTCTGTGCCAGATATATTCTAGATAGTGGGGGATATAAAGATGAATCAGGCCTAGTCCCTCCCCTCAGGTGGCTCACAGTATAGTGATTAGAAGAGTTACCTCTTCCAATCCATTCTCCACACTGTCTTCCCAACTAGACCATCATCAATGAAGCCTCTTGTCTCTATCTTCCACCTTTTACAACTCAGCACAGTGCTTGACTTAGCATGACCTTGGATTTTTCCTATTATGTTAAATTTAATATTTTCAATTGCTTAACCTTTAGAATTTTCACCTTTAAATGGCACAGATACCAATTGTGACCTGCCTTACTTCCTCTTGGTCCACCTTTTCAATTCTAGTTGTTGCTGTGGCAACCAGCTGCAGACCTCAGAACAACTCACCTCAGCTGCACCATATACTTCTGCGTTTTGTCCAGGGACTTGCCGCTACTGCTGAGTAGTAAACCTTCAGGAACTTGCTTACCCGTTTGTTTGTATCACAGGTAGGGTTACCAGATAAAATATAGGACACACCATTAAGTATGTATTTCAGATAAGAAACTTTTCTTTTTCTTTTTTTTTTTTTAGTATGTGTGTCTCAAATATTGTATGGAAAAAACTTATACTAAATACTTCTATGGTTTATCTGAAATTCAAATTTAACTGGGCATTTAAAATTTTTATTTTCTAAATCTGGCAACCTTAACTGCAAAGCTATAAGTGTGAATGAGTTATTACCTGCTAGGTGCAACCTTTGACCGATGGAGGAAGGGCTATAGTGGATACATTCCCCTCTGTTGTTCCTCAGGGGGACAATTCTGAGAACCATTCTAAGTGGCTTCTCAGAGGATCCCCCACAGGACTGAGCTATGGTTGACACAGCTATGAGTAGCTTATTAACAAGGCCTTGGTTTGTTTCTTCACCTTTCCCTGGTTCATTCTTTCCAGTCCCCCTCTCTAATTCTTTGGGATTACTACTTGCATACCAATTCTTCTCTCTGCCACTGCTTTTGGAGGAAACCCAAGCTAAGCACTTTCTTTTCCATTATTATACTCAAGCTCCAGGTACAATGCCTAGTTTAATTGTGGAGCTAGATTGAAATTGTAATTTTGATAGAGTAGTGGGGTCATAAGAGTCATAGCCTTGGATTGTCCATTTCTGGCATTTAATCATACCTAGGCATGTTTAGTGAACTGAAGGGGTAGGCCTAAGAGAAATCAGTGTGGGAAAGAATCCAAGGAGTATTCACATCTAGGGTTCAAAGGCATTGGTGAAGTGTCTTGAAAGAAATTGATCAGGGGTTCGAGATAGCATACTGCATATATACATTTTAAACTCTCCTCTCTCCAAAATCCTGTTGAAATATCAGACATGAAATATATTTAAAGAATAAATCCATAGTAGCGTTGAAAAATAAGAAAGACTGCTTTGAAGAGATCAGGTATTTTGAGTAACTTATGCAAGATGGAAAAAAAATAGAAGACATCATATTGGCTAAAGAAGTAGAGCGGGGAAAACTCAAAGTAGCCATAGGAAAGGGCTTCCCCAAAGGTGCAGCTATTCCTTCTCAATTCTAGCTCAAAATGATAGATACAAAGATGAGTGAATGTTGGGGTGGTGCTACAAGCAGTACAGGCTCCTTCAGAAACAGCTGGGCCAGTTGGACACCTGTCCTTCTGCCATATATCTATTCATCTATCTAAACTACCCATCAGGCTGGCATGAGAGATGTTTTCCCCGATAAATAGTACTGATAAAGTTGTTTATCGATTATCTTATTGGGGGGAAAAAAGAAAGTTATGGTTTTACCTCATACCATATACAGAAGCAACAACAAAAATCCAGTTGTATTGAAGATCCAAACGTTTAAAAAGTATAAAATATTAGACAAGAATCTATAACAGACCACCTTTATGATATTTGAGGTTGATAAGCCCTTCCTAAGAAATACCTGAAACCCAGAAGCCATAAAGGCAAGAGGGAAGGGAGGAAGGAAGAAAGAAAGAAGTAATCTAATGTATTTCTTACATCAAAATTAAAATTTCTGGGGACTTCCCTTGCAGCCCAATGCAGGGGGCGCGGGTTTGATCCCTGGTCAGGGAATTAAGATCCCACATGCCACAGGGCATGGCCAAAAAAAATTAAAGTTTCTGCATGGCAAAATTTATCCTTATTTATCATAAGCAAAGGTAAAAGACAACTGACAAGGCTGGAGAAAATGAGGCACAAGGTTAATATTACTAATCTGCACATTGCCCCAATAAATTAATACGAAAATGACACACACCAGAAAAAAGTTGGCAAATGGTATTGTAGTAGACTGTTCACAATGATCTGTTTCCCTTCCCTGTAGGAGAATTATGCTTTACAGTTTCAGCAAGCTCAGGCATGGCCATATGATTTACTTGAGTCAGTGGTATGTGATGCAGGCAGAAGTTTTAAGACTTGGTATTTGATTTGCCACGTTCTGTTTACCTTCTGCCAAGGCAGCCAGAGATATCCTGGATAGTGGCTGCTCCCATCCAATCCAAGATTGAAATATTGTGTGAGCAAGAAGTAAAGCTTTGTTTAAAACCACTGAGATTTGGAGGTTGTTTGACACCATGGCTTAAGCTTGCCTGTCCTGACCCATACAGAAATCAGTATCAGAATACAGGTGCTATTACAACAAAATCTATAAAACATACGGCATAGATTTAAAGGTTGTGCTCTGGGCTGTGAGGAAACTGTCAGAAGCTAGGAGGTAAGTGAGACGTCAGGCAGTAGAAAAAGTTTTAGTAAAACTGTTATCTACTGTAGCCTGAAAGGCAGATCCTGTACATAATGAGCTTGTAGTTTTAGGGGAAGAGGTTGAAAAACAGAATGTTTCATGTGTTGGTAACTTTTGTCTACATTTCTCAAATTATTACAAAATAGATGAGCTTAGATAATTAACTGGTTTGTAAACATAAATGAAAGAGAATTGAGAGTCTAGAAATTGGTGGGCCTTTAGGGCTTGAAATTGAGTTTAAACTTAAAACAGTGTGAAATAAAGTTTTTGAGCAATAAAAGCAGATTTAATTTTAAGAATTATACCAAGGAAAAAATCAAAATACATGGCCTCCTCCATATCTATTGTTAAAATCTTTAAATCCTTTTAACCTATTTTCTCAGTGCAGCATCAATTAAGGGTATAATCCTCACACCCATTATTAAAAACTCTCAGTAGATTAAAATTCCCAGATTTTGAAAATTCAACTAAGTGTGTGATACCCTTCATTTGGGTAAAATGGCTCAGGAAAAGAGAGACTGAGGGTGTGACTTGGAGGAGTCACATGGAGGAGTGATGGACTCAAGGTACTCAAACTTAGGGAGAAGGGAGAAATCTAGATATCTAAAAAAGAGGTGGAAATGTGGTTACTGGCACATAGAGCTGACTAGAAGGCAGTTGATACGAAGCCAACTTAAGTTTTTGAAGAAAAAAAATTGTGCTGCCAGAGAGACGATGAGCCTGGACTACATAGTTTGTTTCTGAGGCTTAAAATGATACTTGGACTTCAGCCTCTTTGGGATGAGAAGCAGTTCACAAAAGCTGCTGGATTTCCAAGGAAGGCAGTTTCCTGATGCCAACTTCATATATAGTCTAAGAAACATAGTTGAAAAAGAAGAACCTCCTGGATGGTGAAGTCAAGAACCACAGGCAAACAGTGGAGAGCAAAACTACTTGAAGGAAGAGCAACCAGGGCCTGTTCTCAGGATAATTTTCTAAGCCTAGGGCAGGGGCCCCTCTAAGCATTTGTATGGTGAGATTGCATTATTGCTGTGGGTCAGTGGCTACCCAATGTCTCCCATTCTTCCTCTTTCTCAATGGGAGACTTTAATGCAGTTATTCTATGCCTGTTTCACCATTGTATATTAGATGTGTGGATCTCTGATGTAGAAACTACGCTATGCTTTGAGAATCTTGATTTTGAGCTTGAAGCAATGATTGCATAGTGGTTAAGGTTATCTTCTTTAGAGAAGGGGTAAAGTGAGAGGGGAGAGAACCGGTATTTGTCAACCAGAAAGGTTAGACTGCATCAGGTCTTTATTATTGCTCCCTAATGTGAAATTCCCCTTCTTCCTGGAGGATCAAACTCCCCAGCCTTTTTGAACTGGTCATGACCATGTGTTTCTTTGGCCAATGAAATGCGAGCAAAAGTAACATTTATCCCTTCTAGGGAGAAAAATTATGAGTCCGTACATACTTCATCAAATTCTATACTCCATTGGCCATGGCAACTATCATTGTTGTGGCTACTAAATAGTGGCAGCTCCCACTATTAACTTGGGTCCTGGAGTGAAGATAAGGGGTCTGACCTGTGGTAAACACGGAGTGTGAGAAACCAACCTTTCCTCTTGTAGGCTGCTGAGATTTGGGGGGTGTTTGGGTAGCATAACCTAGCCTATCCTAACTGACAGCTATAAATAAGTAATTGGGAAAAGATTAAAGTACAAATGGCCAGTGAACATATGAAAACAGATGAGTTAACTGGGTAGTAGAAGTACCAAGGAAAGCAGTACATAAACCTTGGGACTTTTTCTAGAGTACATTTAAAACACTCCTAGAATTTAATTTTTGGATTGGGGATTTGTCAGGAGATGTGAATTTTTTTGATCAGATGGGAGACGTAGGGTTACAGTTAGGAAACAATTTCTGATTATATCTAGTTTTCACATGTGCAACTTCAACAAGAATGGCTGAATGGTTGGGTGAATCATATTCACTCTGACACTTAACAGTGTGTTTGTGAGTCTTTCTTTTAGTTTTCAAACTGGTTCATTTACCTTTCTACTCATAGAAGACGTTCCCCTACTCCCTAAGGGATACAGCCCTAAATTGTATCTACTCACTGTCCCTAGATCAAAGTCCAAACTCTCAGGATGATATACAGTATTCTCTATCTCATCCGTATACAGTCCCTTTTTGTCTAGCAACTTATGGGTTGAAAGATAGATCACCTGCCCACACTCACCCATACCCAGTATACAAATAATTACAAAACATTTTGGTAGTAGACTATAATTGGTATTCACAATTTTCCCTTTTTCTATCCTCAACAGTAGTTCACTGTGGGCAGGGTGTATTTCCCTACCCCACTGATTTTGTTTATAGCCACGTGCCTTGCTTTGGCTAATGGAGTGTGAGAAGATCCAACTTGTGCTGTGCTGGACTAGAGGCTTTAGATGTGCTTGTGTGGCTTAACTTTCACTTTAGTGCTCTGTTCCTGAACTGCTATGAGATCACGCCCCTGGTAAACTGCTGTTCCCTCACCCTGCATCCCACAGTTAGACATGTTGAGCAGCTCAAAATGCAACCCATAACTTGGAGCTGAACACCATTGAGCCACAGCTGACCCACAAATCTGTGAATGAGAAATGAATGCTTGTTGTTATAAACTACTAATATATGTAGGCTTTTTTAAACACAGCAAAAGTTAACACAGTTCCCGTTTAGAAAGGGGAAGAATAGGAGACACAGAGCAGTCACTAGGGCATGGTAGTTTTGAAATCCCCTGAGAAGATGCTATGAGGGTTCCTTACCCTTGGGCTGGGAACATTCCTTGATTAGACTCTGATCCTGTAGTCTGAGAGAACTCCCTTGTTCACTGATATCCATGGTTCATGGGTCCACCCTCTGGGGGACCCACTCCTTGTTCATTATTCTCCTTGGCCATATCCAAAATACGTTTTGGGGAGAAAGCTCTCTTTAGGGGCTTCAGAGCCTTTGAAGCCACCCACCTAATCATGGAAGGTTAAAGAGCCCAGGTTTGTTTATTGTCTAGATGATCCAAGGTACTTTGTTCTAGGCTTACGGTTTCCTTAACAGTACAGTTACCTCCAAATTTAGTAATCTATTTATATTTAGTTAGCTCTGTGTGTCAGTAACTTCAATCAAAGTTTTTTTCTGGGCATAATTTTCAAATATTCCTTATTTATTTGTTTCTTTACCCCCAGACCTATTTCAACTTATAGTTAAAAATATTTAGAACAGCCCATGGAAATGCTACCCCCTTAATTTGGTCTCTGTCTGGAGTCGCTTTGAGAAGTTTTACTGGGCATTTGAGGCTTTAAGCCTGTTTTGTACTGTCTCCTATCATTTGCATTATGCAAGGAAATGGCTTTTCCAACTTTACAAGGCCCCAGTTTTCTGGACCTTCCTTTATCCTTTGATTTATTCTCAGAAACCAATCACTCCTTTTTTAGGTCATCTTTCTTATATTATCTTGCCAGATGGAGTCAATAGAACCTAACACATGGAACTAACATTTTGGTTTTCATCCTCTTCTGTTATAAACACCAACTATGTAACCTCACCATCTGTAATTAAGTTAATGTACTGATAGTACCCAATGTTTTGCCGTTAAATTAAATAGATCTCTAGTCATCCAGGCTGTTCATGTCTCCTTGCCATCAAGCCTGCCTGACCACTAAGGCAATGATGCATACTTTTGCTATTTTTACAGTTTCATCCCACTTCTGGTACCAGTTTCTGAATTAGGTGAAGTTAGGCATTAAAAAGAACACCTTGGCAGCTTGAGTACAAAAGTGTTTGAAGAGACCAAAGTGAGAAGAATTGTTTAGGAGGCTAATGCCCTTATTTGGTGAAAGTTACCTAGATCCTACCTATGGATACGATGTTGAAAAAATATATATAAAACAGATTTCTCAATCAGTTGTTTTCAGTAGAGTAAAATAGTGAGGTCTTGATCTCATCTCATAACTAAAATGAGCAAGAAACTGGTTGATGAATCACACTGTTTGAACGGTCTGTTATTTCTATCATCATAACAAATCAAATAGATTGTTTATGACTGACCAGAATAACAACTGAAAATTTAATGAATCTACTGCAGTCTTGTCACTTCAGTCAAACAGTATAAAGGCAGTCCATGGAAATATCATTCTTGCTTTATTCCGATGTAAGGTATTCAGCAGTTAGCATGAGCTCCTCTGATTAGAAATGCAGGCATAGAACCCTTGGGGCAAAGGCTTGCTCACTTGCTGTTAGAATCCCCCTAAGGACCAATTTCAAGCCCAGTGAAGTATATGATTTCGAAATTAATAGAAAATATATATTAACAAACACTCAGGTCAAGGAGACCTATGAAATACTACTTAATTTTGAGAACAGAAACTTACAGGACAAATGCATTATGAAAAATGAATGTTTTCAATGACAAGGACTTTTATCCAGTATCCATAAAGAGCCCAATAAGGAGACCATTCTTCCATATAGTAGAATACAAGCTCTCAGAACTAGGACTCCAATTTAGGGCATTCAGCTGCAAATGAGCAATTCATCATATAGCCAAAGAGAAAAATCACTCCAGATTTGTGTCATGTGGCTTTGATTCCAGGCATTACTGTTTGGAGCAAGTTAATCCTACTAAAATAATTTAGGGAACATAATTATTTCCTTAGCACAAAGAAACATGTTCAACTATGTGTGTTTATTACTATGTGCTATGTTACGTAAAGACGATAGCTATGTAAGTATGTGTGACCAAAATTAAAATAAAGGAGGCAGAAGAAAAAAAGAAAGGAATGTTCCCAGCTTCCACAAAAAGGTCTATAGTTACTGTCACAGTTTGGGTTTCCCGGAAAGCAAACTCTGAGGTGGGGAGTTGTATGCAAGAGTGAGTTGGTGAGTGTTCTCATGATCAACACCTCCTCGGGTGTGAAGGAAGGAAGATTAAGAAGGAGAAGTTATACTTCATGCAATCAAAACAAAGGCTTTAACCCAACACCTCAGAGAATTCTGGAGCCAAAATATCCCTCCAAGGTTGTCCCAAATTGGAGTAAGGGCCTGGACTATTATTACTTCTCTCACAACTCCACTCCCACCACCTTCCACACCCCACCCCCAGTGTAGCCCCTCCACCCTGACCAGTCAGTCATTGGACACAGGCTGTCCAAGGAAAGGAGATGTGGTTTTGGGGAGCAGTGTCTCTCTCCAGCAATGGGAAGTTTCTGGAAATTGACTCAGCTGAGAAAAGTCAGTCACCAATACTCCCAACAGCTGAGGAAATGAGTGCTTCAGTCCTGGGAGTGGGAGGCGCATCACAGTGTCCACTACAGTTTTCCATCTGGCAAATATACCACTAACAGCTATATGATTGATTTTGAACGTGTGTGTTGGTGGTGGGTGAGTAGGAAGAGGTGGTAATGGAGAGGGAGGTTGATGGGGAAGGATTGGAGCCAGATATATGACTTTTTCCTCCTCTGGAATCAAATAATGTCAGTCTCCTTATTGTTCAGCTTCTTTAACAGCAGATGAAGCCGTAAACGTTATTTGATTTAAAAGTATCTAACAAGATTCCCTGGACTTCAAAGCTAGGAGGAACCTTGAAGATCTTCCAGTAAAAAGCCCCAGAGATATTAAATGCCCAAAGGCAGAAGTTAGACTAGGGAGTTGTATTCATGCTTGATGACGGAAGTCATGCCATGACAGAAGTCAAGTGTAGCTGTTAACTGAAACATTGATTATCATCTCAACAGCTATCTTCCCCTTCTTTTATTCTAAAATGACTCCTGACTTTGTTCAAGTATTGGGAGGAGGCAGTATGATGAGCTGGGCTGAAATTAGGTAAAGCAGTTGAAGCATCCAGGGCCCAAAAACCTAAGGAGGCCCTCATTTCAAGATCATAAAAGGTACCCACAGTTTAAGAAGGAACTCAAAGGGTTGTTGCAAGTGCATGGCCCTGAGAGTGAGTGCCTCCTTAAATTTTGTACCCTAGACACCTCACATGCCTCATCCTATTTCTGGCTCTGGGGTTGAGAGGATGGGCCTTTCTCCTTCTGAAGGAAAGAATCACATTCTCCTTCAGCAGAGGTTGGTTTAGGGCAAAGCATATAACCCATACTGGTCAATGAGATGTAAGAAGACGTCAGCTGTGGGACTCCTAGGAAAGATTTTCCTTCCTGATAGAAAGGAGACACTGAAGGAAAAATTTCACTTTTCATCTGTGGACAGAGTGATAGGAAGATGTGATGCGTTGAGCTGTTGCAGCCATTTTGCAGCCATGAGGGGATAAACCAACTGGTGAATACCAGCTGGTGCAGAGGAGAGCCTCATTCCTTGATGTCGTGCTGCTGAATGAACCAGCCCTGGAAATGCTTGCCTCAGGACTCAGAGATGAGAGAATAAATTTCCACCCTTTCAGTCTTTTTAAATCAAATGTTCTGTTACTTACTGGCCAGATTACCCCAACTATTATATGGGGTCTATTTAAATGTGGAGTTTTGTTCCATCTCCTCAAAAGGACTTTGATCCCCATGAGCATGATTCTCTTTCTCCATTAGCATTTCTCCCTTGTACTGACAGATACATTAACCTGGAGAGTTTGGCAATATCCTGAGTTGATATCCCTGTTCCTCCACTTACTAGCTATGAGACCTTGGGCTAGTGATTTCACTGCTCTGTGGGCCCTCAGTTTTCTCATTCGTAAGATTTCGATAATACTAGTACTCAACCTCAGAGGGTGGTTGTGAGGCATATGAGAATATATGTAAGTGCTTAATTAACACAGTGCCTGGTAGAGAGGCATGGACATATATACACTACCAAACGTAAGGTAGATAGCCAGTGGGAAGCAGCCGCATAGCACAGGGATATCAGCTTGGTGCTTTGTGACCGCCTGGAGGGGTGGGATAGGGAGGGTGGGAGGGAGGAAGATGCAAGAGGGAAGAGATGTGAGAACATATGTATATGTATAACTGATTCACTTTGTTATAAAGCAGAAACCAACACACCATTGTAAAGCAATTATATCCCAATAAAGATCTTTTTTAAAAAAAGAATTCAGTAGATGTTATGAATTATTAGCCTTTAATAGCCATTAATTCCCTCTCTGGGACATTTATTTATTAGAGATACATAGAGGACCTTTGCTGTCTTTTGGCCAGAGATATCCATTTATTTTATCAAGCAATAGCCATTTGAGACTCTATCCTTCCCCCATTCTTGGTCTGTTTGGCTCAGGTGACACCCACCCCACAACTCAGTCGGCAGAGCATGTGACCCAGGATTAAACCATCAACCATATCCCATTTGATCCATGTGACCATGGCCATAGTGATTATTCAGATTTGGGCACATAATGAAATAAAAACCAGTGAGATATAATGTCTGGGACATTTTAGGAAGTTAGTCTCTTTCTAACTGGTCTTGAACCTAAGAAAGTGAAGAATTTGGAGCTATTGCCACCATCTTGCTAAATGTGGCTCCAGAGACTGAAACTAATAAAGCAGAAGACAGGAGCACGAAACTTGTTCCTGATGATATAATTTTAGCCCTCAATCCAGCCATGCTCTGAGCCATCCGTACCCCTGGACTCTGTAGGTATGTAAACCAATGAATTCTGCTTTTATTTAACCTCGTTTGGGTTAGTTTTCTTTCATTTATGATAAAAAGAATCTAAACTCATACAAGAAAAAGGCTTGTTTTAAACATAAAATATCTTAATTGTCACTTACGAGAGGAAGGTGATAAAAAAGACCATCTTGCATATGTGTAATAGGTATCCTACCTTCTACTTCCTGCTTCCTACTCCCCGTAATGGCCAGTACCCACTTGTACTATGAAGTACTATAGAAGCCATAGGGACTAATAATCTTCCTTGAAGAACTTCATCAAGTTTCTTAACCTATGATTTCCTTGTCTTCATTTGTAGCATGTGTATAAACAGCTTCATAGAGATGTTGTCAGGATTAAATGAGATCGTTATATGTCAGGTACTTCTTATACTCTTGTCATCTTTACTCCTGTATCTCAGGATGCTCAAAGACATTCCAGGCCAGGCAGCACAGATTTTATCCCTTGGAGCAGTCCCATTTCAAGGAGGGACCGGGTCCTCATTTATTAGAGGCTCTTGCTGTTGAGCACAGCTGACAAGAGTGGGAACATGGTCTCTCTTCCTGAGAGTAAAGAGCCAAGGAGCAGGGGGATAAGCGTGGGTGAATAAAAATGAGCCTGGCCTAAACCTGGAAGAGTAGGGAGAAGGTCTGGTGGGGATGTGGGGAGAGCAGGCAGTAGGCTGTCAGAGGAAACTGAGAGCATGTGGAATGGCAAAGGGAAGTAAGCAAGGAGTCCAACCTAAGTGGCAGAAGGTCAGGAGTACTGGAATGCAAAAGGAAGGAAGAATATAAATAAGTGTATGAAGGGGAGAGAGAGCATGGTGTGGAGGGTACCCATTCCCGGAGCTCGTTATTGGAGTGCAGTGATTCCATGCAATCACCACTGCCTTGAGGCTTGGCGGAAGAGAGAAGGAACTGCCAGAGGGTACAGAACTGGGCCTGACAAGCAATTAATATAAACTCTTTTAATATCATCATCTGGTACTAGTTCCTTTTGATTCTATGACATTTTTCTGTCGATAACACACTTTCACCTACGTTGTATCATTGAATCCTTACCACATTCTTGTGAAGGAAGCAGGGCCGGGATTAAGATCTCCATTTTGTAAGTAAGGAAATAGAGGCTAACCACCTTTTCCAGGGTCACCCAGCTAGTTAGTGGTGCTTTCCTTTTCTTTTTCTTTTTTGTTTTTTTGGGGGTTTTGGCCACGCCACACACGGCTTGCGGAATCTTAATTCCCTGAGCAGGAATGGAACCTGTGCCCTCTGCAGTGGAAGCACAGAGTCTTTTTTTTTTTTTAACAGGTATTCCTTTTTTTTTTTAAATATACATTTATTATTTATTTATTTATTTTTGGCTGCATTGGGTCTTTGTTGCAGCATGCAGGCTTTCTCTAGGTGCAGCGAGCGGGGGCTACTCTTCGTTGCGGTGCGCGGGCTTATTGTGGTGGCTTCTCTTGTTGTGGAGCATGGGCTGTAGGCACACGAGCTTCAGTAGTTGTGGCACGCAGGCTCAGTAGTTGTGGCTTGCTGGATCTGGAGCGCAGGCTCAGTAGTTGTGGCGCACGGGCTTAGTTGCCCTGCGGCCTGTGGGATCTTCCCGGACCAGGGCTTGAACCTGTGTCCCCTGCATTGGTAGGCGACCACTGTGCCACCGGGGAAGCCTCTACGCTTGTTTTATAACATGCAGTCTTTGTCAGAAGAAGCAGGTGGCATGCAGTTTACTACAAGCTCATTCCTTCTTAGCAAACACTTTCCCCTCTGCTGGGAGTAATTCAGAGTTCAGTTTAGCCTGACCATACCTGACCCAAGGTGGCACGATGGTTTTTGATCAGAACATTTTTTTTTGCCCCAGCACATAGGAAATTGGAGTTAC
>NW_020838571.1:0-12478 GCF_003676395.1 Aethalodelphis obliquidens
TGGGTGGTGGTGATGGCTCTGCTCAGCTTGGTCTTTCTTAATGTGCGGGCCTTTCTCCCCTCGCCCAGCCAGGTTCTGAGAGGGAGCAGAGTGCCCTGGGGGCAGGAGAGCCGGGACCTGGTGCTGCCACAGGTGAGCACACACAGATTGGCCTTACGCAGATCACTGAGCGTCCCCCTGCTCACGGCTGCCTCTCACAGGGGCTTGAGGATTAACTGAGGTGATGGGTGTGAAATCCTTTGTAACCTGTCAAGTACCATGCAGGTGACAACTGTTTTTTGTACCCTGGCCAGCCTTTGCCACGTCAGATGTTCGCGGACGAAGAGCGCATCAACCACGTGGGGGATTCCTTACGTGCCCGCAGCGGCTCATCCCACAGGATGCCCAGGTGGTGACTCCTAAGGGCTTGGTGAGTTGTCTGTGTAGACGTTCTAGCGTTTCAGAGGAGGAGCTCACTTCTGGCTGGGCTCGGGCTGGGAGGGTAGGAAGGGCTGCGTGATCCAGGCGGCGGAAGTGGAGCAGGGCTTTGAAGGGAGGGCACCGCTGCAGGCAGAGGGGCAGGAGCTGGGGGGAACAGCAGGCGTGGGTGCAGACTGTTTGTGGCCCCAGTGAGATGGCTGGGTGCTCGGAGGAGGGTGGCAATGGGGCGGGTTGTAAGAAAAGGCCTAGAAGGAGGTACGGGGTTGGGATAAGCACAGTTTGGAAGCTGGGGGCCCAAGGAGTTTGGGCCTGATCTGGAAGAGGGAGGCCACGGAAGGCTTTTGAGCAGAGGAGTGACAGGACACGACCTTAAAGACCTGGGAGGCTGCACCGTTATTTCACGGGGAGAAAACCTGAATGCCACAGGGACCACACTTTCCCCAAAGCCACGCAGCCCTCAGCGGCAGTGCCCGGACGCCTAGCCAGGCTCCTGAGCACGACGGGATGGGGCAGGGGAGCCAGCAGAACGCTGGTCATCCGATGACCGCCTGAATGGGATGGTCGAGAGGGGGCACTGGACCCTTGTGGAGACTCTAGGGACAGTGGGTGCCCGGGAGGGGCTGGACTGAGCCCCTCAGTAGAATGTGGGGACTGAGTACCTCCAGCTGGAAAACTTCTCAGCACCAGTGCACTGGGGCGGGGGCCGGAATCCTCCCGCAGTCCCAGCAGAATGTAAGTGTGTCACCTGGAGGCCTTCGCCCTTGCGGGCCACCTGAGCTGATGGCTCTTGGCCTTGGGGCTCAGAAGGGCTGAAGGTGGAGCAGGTGGGGAGATGCTAGAGAAGGCCTGCAGCTTTTTCAGAGCGTGGCCCGCCCTGCCCCCCCGGCCCCCAAAACCCCAAACGGACTATGGTGACCAGGCCCCACTGAGATGTGAGGCCTCCTTCAGTCCCGGCCCTGGAGACAGGAACTGCCAGTGTTGATCTTAGATAACACCCCGCAGGCAAACACCCACGCGGGCTGCTGCGTTCCCTTCCGGAGCAGAAAGGTGGCCTGCGGGCTGGAAAGCACCCGAAGCACATCCCGCAGAGTGGAGGCTGGTTGGGGGAGGAAGGAAGGATGCCGGAGCCACTGAGGGAGCGGGTGGCGGCACCCAGAAAGTACCTCGCTGCCCACCCCCGGCTGTGGACGGGGTGCAGGCTAGGGTGGGGATGCACGCAGACCTGAGCCCAGAGGCCTTTGAGGAGCCCTGTGTGGCTCGGGGTGGGGAGGACTGACTTGCCTCAGCACGTGTTTCCCCTCCTTTGAATGTGGATAATGCCAAGGCCAGTCTGTCCGTCTGTCTCCTTCTCTGAACCTTCCTCTGGATTGCTTGCTGGTTGGTGGTTTCCTTCCCACAGCAGGGCCTTGAGGGCCTGGCCTCATCCACAGATAAGGGCGCATCATCACCGAATTAACTGCTGTATGTCAGTGGTGTCTGAGAACAAATTGTGTACACAGTCCACTGTCATTCTGTTTGTGCTGTTAAGTAGCTGGCTGAGCAGGGAGTTTTTTCATGAATTTGGCCAAACCTTGGTGTGAATGAGGCAGATTCTGGGGTAATAGAAACGGGTTTCATTTTTTGAGATAGATAGGGCTCTTTGGTGGGGCTTATTTTTTTCTCCTTGTTCTGGTTTCCATAACTTGTAGAACAGCATCGATCACTAGAAGTATCATGCCAGTCATGCCATTAACAATTCCTTAGGAGTCCCATTAAAAAACGAAAAAGAAACAGATAAAATCCATTTTAATAATATACTGTAATATATTCAAAATACTATCAATCTGACATGTAATCAGTGTTATAAATGATTTAGATATTTGGCACTGGATTTCTTTTTACTAAATTTTCAAAATCCGTTGTGTTATTTTTCACAGCACGTTTCAGTTCAGACCAGCCACATTTCCAGTGCTCAGCAGCTCTTGTGGCTCACGGCTATTGCACTGGACGAGCTCTAGATCATCATGGGTGCCCCTCTTACAACTTCCACATCCTTAGCCCAGTGCTGTCTCATCCCTCCTGCTCCAAACACAACCTCTCCCACTTGGGGTTTCCCTGTTCTCCTGCCATCGTGGGGCTGGAGCCCCCAGTATTGGTCTCCTATCTTCAGTCTTTCTCTCCACCAGCTTTTGCCCTCAGCGTTAAAATATGCCCAGGTCTCTCTCATCCTGGAAAGGTCTATTGATGCCTTCTTGCCCTCATGCTACCGTGTCCAGGCAGAAGTTCCTGTCCCTGTATCCTGTCCCTTATGGGTACTGGCCCCTCCACACTCTGTAGCTTGACTCCCTGCACCGCCCGCCAACCACTGTGCTGAAACTGTTCTCAGAACTACAGGTAGTGCAGTCTAGGGATGGCTAAGAGCCCTAGGCTCTCAGGATGAGGCCTGTAGGGTCATCTAATCTCACCGCTGGGTGCAGGTTTGTGCTGGGCTGCAGTGGATGCATAGGGGAAGTGGTAAGAAAGCAGTCTTTTTTATGTCTCGTCTTTGGATTCTGATCCAGTAAGTCTGCAGTGGGGCGTGAGAATCTGTATGTCTCAGATACTGAACAAGTATCTCAGGCACTTCCTTTCTGATTATAAAATAATGTTTCCAGCAGAAAATTTGGCCATATGTAAGATAAACTCTCTCTCCATGTATATTTGAACTTCTTATTCTGGAAAATTTCAACCTTAAAATGAAAGCAGAGAGAGTAATACAATGAGTCTCCACAAGCATTCATCATCAGTTTCAACATGTATTAGCATCTTGCATCGTGTATTTATCCCACATACTATTTTTCCTCTGGGGGGAATATTCTAAAAGCAAATCTCAGCAATCATGTAATTTCAGCCTTAAAATCTTCAGTGTATAACTTTAACTGATAAAACACACTGTCTTACCCTACAACAACCCCCTTACCTCAACCTGATTCTTTTTCTATTGTTCCTTTCTACATTTATTAGCATTTTTCCTTCAATTACTTTATCACCTTGATATACAGTTTGTACAGGAAAGGCAAGAAAAATACATCTTTTTTTTTCTTTTTCGGTACGCGGGCCTCTCACTGTTGTGGCCTCTCCCGTTGCGGAGCACAGGCTCCGGACGCGCAGGCTTAGCGGCCATGGCTCACGGGCCCAGCCGCTCCGCGGCATGTGGGATCTTCCCGGACTGGGGCACGAACCCGTGTTCCTTGCATCGGCAGGCGGACTCTCAACCACTGCGCCACCAGGGAAGCCCTACATTATTTTTTTTCTACTTACTAATGTTCAAAATAAGGACAGTCTCTAGATCCATCCACTCCTCTACAAATGACCCAATTTCATTCCTTTTTATGGCTGAGTAATATTCCATTGTATATATGCACCACATTTTCTTTATCCATACATCTGTTGATGGGCATTTAGGTTGCTTCCATGTCTTGGCTATTGTAAATAGTGCTGCAATGAACATTGGGGTGCGTGTGTCATTTTGAATTACTGTGTTCTCTGGTTATATACCCAGGAGTGGGATTGCTGGGTCATATGATAATTCTATTTTAGGTTTCCTAAGAACCCTCCATACGTTCTCCATAGTGGCTGTATCAATTTACATCCCCACCAACAGTGCAAGAGGGTTCCCTTTTGTCCACACCCTGTCCAGCATTTGTTGTTTGTAGATTGTCTGATGATGCCCATTCTAACTGGTGTGAGGTGATAACCTCATTGTAGTTTTGATTTGCATTTCTCTAACAATTAGTGATGTTGAGCACCTTTTCATGTGATTCTTGGCCATCTGTATGTCTTCTTTGGAGAAATGTCTATTTAGGTCTCTGCCCATTTTTTGATTGGGTTGTTTGTTTTTTTAATATTGAGCTGCATGAGCTGTTTATATATTTTGGAGATTAATCCTTTGTCCGTTGGTTCGTTTGCAAATATTTTCTCCCATTCTGAGGGTTGTCTTTTGGTCTTGTTTGTAGTTTCCTTTGCTGTGCAAAAGCTTTGAAGTTTCAATAGGTCCCATTTATTTTTGTTTATATTTCCATTACTCTATAGGAGGTGGATCAAAAAAGATCTTGCTGTGATTTATGTCAAAGAATGTTCTTCCTATGTTTTCCTCTAAGAGTTTTATGCTGTCTGGTCTTACATTTAGGTCTGTCATCCATTTTGAGTTTATTTTTGTGTATGGTGTTGGGGCGTGTTCTGATTTCATTCTTTTACATGTAGCTGTCCAGTTTGCCCAGCAGCACTTATTGAAGAGACTGTCTTTTCTCCATTGTATATCTTTGCCTCCTTTGTCATAGATTAGTTGACCATAGCTGCGTGGGTTTATCTCTGGGCTTTCTATCCTGTTCCATTGATCTATATTTCTGTCTTTGTGCCAGTACCATATTGTCTTGATTACTGTAGCTTTGTAGTATAGTCTGAAGTCAGGGAGTCTGATTCCTCCAGCTCCGTTTTTTTCCCTTAAGACTGCTTTGGCTATTCAGGGTCTTTTGTGTCTCCATACACATTTTAAGGCTTTTTGTTCTAGTTCTGTACAAAAATGCCACTGGTAATTTGAAAGGGATTGCATTGAATCTGTAGATTGCTTTGGGTAGTATAGTAATTTTCACAGTATTGATTCTTCCAATCCAAGAACATGGTGTATCTGTCCATCTGTTTGTGTCATCTTTGATTTCTTTCATCAGTGTCTTACAGTTTTCTGAGTACAGGTCTTTTACCTCCTTAGGTAGGTTTATTCCTAGGTATTTTATTCTTTTTGTTGCAGTGGTGAATGGGATTGTTTCCTTAATTTCTCTTTCTGGTCTTGCATTGCTAGTGTCTAGGAATGAGAGAGATTTCTGTGCATTACTTTTGTATCCTGCAACTTTACCAAATTCATTGATTAGCTCTAGTAGTTTTCTGGTGGCATCTTTAAGATTATGTATAGTATCACGTCATCTGCAGACAGTCACAGTTTTACCTCTTTTCCAATATGTATTCTTTTTATTTCTTTTTCTTCCCTGATTGCCGTGGCTAGGGCTTCCAAAATTATGCTAATAGTGGTGAGAGTGGACATCCTTGTCTTGTTCCTGATCTTAGAGGAAATGCTTTCTGTTTTTCACCATTGAGAATGATGTTTGCTGTGGGTTTGTCGTAGATGGGCTTGATTATGTTGAGGTAGGTTCCCTCTTTGCCCACTTTCTGGAGAGTTTTTATCATAAATGGGTGTTGAGTTTTTCAAAAGCTTTTTCTGCATCTATTGAGATGATCATATGTTTTTCTTCTTCAATTTGTTAATATGGTGTATCACGTTGATTGATTTGCATATATTGAAGAATCCTTACATCCCTGGCATAAACCCCACTTGATCATGGCGTATGATCCTTTTAATGTGTTGTTGGATTATGTTTGCTAGTATTTTGTTGAGGATTTTTGCAGCTATATTCATGAGTGATATTGGTCTGTAATTTTCTTTTTTTGTAGTATGTTTGTCTGGTTTTGGTATCAGGCTGATGGTGGCCTCATAGAATGAGTTTGGGAGGGTTCCTTCCTCTGCAATTTTTTGGAAGAGTTTGAGAAGGATGGGTGTTAGCTCTTCTCTAAATGTTTTATAGATTCACCTGTGAAGCCATCTGGTCGTGGACGTTTTTTGTTGGAACATTTTTAATCACACTTTCAATTTCCTTACTTGTGACTGGTCTGTTCATCTTTTCTGTATCTTCCTGGTTCAGTCTTGGAAGGTTATACCTTCCTTAGAATTTGTCCACTTCTTCCATGTTGTCCATTTTATTCACTTAGAGTTGCTTATAGCAGTCTCTTATGATGCTTTGTATTTCTGTGGTGTCTGTTGTAACTTCTCCTTTTTCATTTCTAATTTTATTGATTTGAGTCCTCTCCCTCTTTCCCCTGAGGAGTCTGGCTAAAGGTGTATCAATTTTGTTTATCTTCTCAAAGAACCAGCTTTCAGTTTTATTGATCTTTGCTAATGTTTTCTTTGTTTCTATGTCATTTATTTCTGCTCTGGTCTTTATGATTTCTTTCCTTCTACTGACTTTGGGTTTTGTTTGTTCTTCTTTCTCTGGTTCCTTTAGTTGTAGGGTTAGATTGTTTATTTGAGATTTTTCTTGTTTCTTGAGGTCGGCTTGTATTGCTATAAACTTCCCTCTGCGAATTGCTTTTGCTGCATCCCATAGGTTTTGGATCGTTGTGTTTTCATTGTCATTTGTCTGTAGGTATATTTTGATTTCCTCTTTGATTTCTTCAGGGATCTCTTGGTTATTTAGTAACGTATTGTTTAGCCTCCATGTATTTGTGTTTTTTATCGTTTTTTTCCCCCTGTAATTGAGTTCTAATCTCATAGTGTTGAGGTCGGAAAAGATGCTTGATATGATTTCAGTTTTCTTAAATTTACCAAGGCTTGATGTGTGACCCAAGATGTGATGTATCCTGGAGAACGTTCCATGTGCACTTGAGAAGAAATGTAATCTGCTGTTTTTGGATGGAATGTCCTATAAATATGAATGAAATGTGTCTGGTCTTTTGTGTCATTTAAAGCTTGTGTTTCCTTATTAATTTTCTGTTTGGATGATCTGTCCATTGGTGTAAGTGAGGTGTTAAAGTCCCCCACTATTATTGTGTTAGTGTCAATCTCCTCTTTTATAGCTGTTAGCAGTTGCCTTATGTATTGAAGTGTTCCTATGTTGGGTGCATATATATTTATAGTTATTATATCTACTTCTTGGATTGATCCCTTGATCATGATGTACTGTCCTTCCTTGTCTCTAGTAAGATTCTTTATCTTGAAGTCTGTTTTATTTGATATGAGTATTACGACTCCAGCTTTCTTTTGATTTCCATTTGCATGGAATATCTTTTTCCATCCCCTCACTGTCAGTCTGTACGTGTCCCTAGGTGTGAAGTGGGTCTCTTGTAGGCAGCATATATGGGTATTATTTTTGTAACCAGTGAGCCTGTGTCTTTTGGTTGGAGCATTTAATCCATTCACGTTTAAGGTAATTATCGATATGTATGTTTCCATGACCAATTTCTTAATTGTTGTTGGTTTGATTTTGTAGGTCCTTTTCTTCTCTTGTGTTTCCCACTTAGAGAAGTTCCTTTAGCATTTGCTGTTGAGCTGGTTTGGTGGTGCTGAATTCTCTTAGCTTTTGCTGGTCTGTAAAGCTTTTGATTTCTCTGTCGAATCTGAATGAGATACTTGCTGGGTAGAGTAATGTTGGTTGTAGGTTGTTCCCTTTCATCACTTTAATTATATGGTGCCACTCCCTTCTGGCTTGTAGAGTTTCTGCTGAGAAATCAGCCGTTAACCTTATGGGAGTTCCCTTGTATGTTATTTGTTGTTTTTCCCTTGCTGCTTTGAATAATTTTTCTTTGTCTTTAAATTTTGTCAATTTGATTACTCTGTGTCTCGGCATGTTTCTCCTTGGGTTTGTCCTGCCTGGGACTCTCTGTGCTTCCTGGACTTGGATGGCTATTTCCTTTCCCGTGTTAGGGAAGTTTTTGACTATAATCTCTTCAAGTATTTTCTCGGGTCCTTTCTCTCTTCTCCTTCTGGAAGCCCTACAATGCGAATGTTGTTGTGTTTAATGTTTTCCCAGATGTCTCTTAGGCTGTCTTCATTTGTTTTCATTCTTTTTTCTTTATTCTGTTCCACAGCAGTGAATTCCACCATTCCTTCCTCCAGGTCACTTATCCATTCTTCTGCCTCAGTTATTCTGCTATTGAGTCCTTCTAGTGTATTTTTCATTTCAGTTATTATATTGTTCATCTCTGTTTGTTCCTTAATTCTTCTAGGCCTTTGCTAAACAATTCTTGCATCTTTTCGATCTTTGCCTCCATTCTTTTTTCGAGGTCCTTGATAATCTTCACTATCGTTCTGCAGTCTTTTTCTGGAAGGTTGGCTGTCTCCACTTCATTTAGTTGTTTTTCTGGGGTTTTATCTTGTTCCTTCATCTGGTACAAAGTCCTTTGCCTTTTCATGTTGTCTATCTTTCTGTGAATGTGGTTTTCCTTCCACAGGCTACAGAACTGTAGTTCTTCTTGTTTCTGCCGTCTGCCCTCTGGTGGATGAGTCTATGTAAGAGGCTTGTGCAAGCTTCCTGATGGGAGGGAATGATGGTGGGTAGAGCTGGGTGTTGGTCTGGTGGGCAGAGCTCAGTAAAAGTTTAATCCGTTTGTCTGCTGATGGGTGGGACTGGGTTCCCTCCCTGTTGGTTGTTTGGCCTGAGGCGACCCAGCACTGGAGCCTACCCAGCTCTTTGGTGGGGCTAATGGCAGACTCTGGGAGGGCTCAGGCAAAGGAGCACTTCCCAGAACTTTTGCTGCTAGTGTCCTTGTCCCCATGGTGAGCCACAGCCACCCCCCACCTCTGCAGGAGACCCTTCAACACTAGCAGGTTGTCTGGTTCAGTCTCCTATGGGGTCACTGCTCCTTCCCCTGCGTACTGATGCACTCACTACTTTGTGTGTGCCCTCCAAGAGGGGAGTCTCTGTTTCCCCCAGTCCTGGCAACGTCCTGCAATCAAATCCCGCTAGCCTTCAGCATCTGGTTCTCTAGGAATTCCTCCTCCCATTGCCGGACCCCCAGGTCGGGAAACCTGACGTGGGGCTCAGAACCTTCACTCCAGTGGGTGGACTTCTGTGGTGTAAGTGTTCTCCAGTTTGTGAGTCACCCACCCAGCAGTTACGGGATTTGATTGTAGTGTGATTGTGCCCCTCCTCCTGTCCCATTGCGGCTCCTCCTTTGTCTTTGGATGTGGGGTATCTTTTTTGGTGAGTTTCAGTGTCTACCTGAACATGATTGTTCAGTAGTTAGTTGTGATTCCGGTGCTCTCGCAACAGGGAGTGAGCTCACGTCCTTCTACTCCACCATCTTGAACCAATCTCATGGATTTTTTTCTTAAAATATAAGTGTTTCAATCCATTACAGTTATTTTCTTTTTGATGTTTCCAGAGTTTATTCCTGTGTGCTTTTGATACAACCCTATCGTTTTTAATAGTTTGTTTTCTTTCTGTCTCATTAAGAAATCCTGGCCTCATCTTTTGTGTGTCCTTCCTGCTTCTGACCTTAATTTGCCATTTCTTTAAGAAGTTTTGGTTTCTTTTAGTGGGAAAAGTTTTTTTGTTTTTTTTTTTACATCTTTATTGGAGTATAATTGCTTTACAATGGTGTGTTAGTTTCTGCTATATAACATAGTGAATCAGTTATACATATACATATGTTCCCATATCTCTTCCCTCTTGCGATTCCCTCCCACCCTCCCTATCCCACCCCTCCAGGTGGTCACAAAGCACCGAGCGATCTCCCTGTGCTATGCGGCTGCTTCCCACTAGCTATCGATTTTACATTTGGTATTGTATAAATGTCCATGTCACTCTTCCACTTTGTCCCAGTTTACCCTTCCCCCTCCCCGGGAAATAGTTTTTAAAGACCACAGTCTGGATGGTAACTACTAGTATTGCTTCTAGGCCTTTTCAGCGCATAGATGATAAAAACATAGTTTTTAGAAGGAGAAAAATAGGACATGAGTTAATACTGTTATTTCCAAGTAAAACTTAAGGTCACTGTGCTTTTTCACTTCTTGGGTTTTATATTTAAATTCCTTTATCTTAAAAACCTTGATTTCTAATTACATTAACAAAATTATCTCTGTCTTGCTGTATCTTACCGTATCAACATAATACTTTCAAAATAAGACTACGACAATTACTACAAACCATAAAACTACTAAACGCAGTCTTAGGAATATACGGTCAAATGAGTTAAATATTTTCTCTGTGTGGTTATGCCATGGGCTTGATATATACCTAACATTCCATCCAGTTGTTTTTTCAGTTTTTAGGGATTTTTTCCCCTTTACTTGTTAATTATTAAACATTACGTGGTTCCCAAGTCAATGCTATAAGACAAGGTACCTGCAGAGACTATTATCTTCCATTCCTGTCCCCTTCATTCTGTTCCTCCTTTCCTCTATAGGTAAGTATTTTTATTGTGATTTTTTTCTTTCACCCATGAGTGATTTAGATGTATTGCTTAAATTTCCAAATATTTGAGGATTTTCCAAGTATTCTATTATTGGTTTCTAGGTTACTTCCATTATAGTGTGAGAATATGTTGTAGATAATTTTAATTCTGTTAGATTTGTTAAAGTTTGTTTTAGGGTCCAGAAATTAGTGTGTCTCGATGAGTGTTCCAGATGTACTTGAATGCGTTTAAGTGTTGCTGGGTAGAATGTTCTATGAGTGCCTGTTAGGTCAAATTGATTGCTAGGTTTGTTTATGTATTCTGTAACTTCACTGTTTTTTAGGGTCCTATTTTTTCTGCTACTGAAAGAGGAGTGTTGAGATCTCCAGCTGGAATTGTAACTGGCTTCAGTTCTGTGAGTTTTTGTTTCACATATTTTGAAGCTCTATTTTAAGTGCATACATCTTTAGGATTGTTGCCTTCTTGATGAATTGACCCTTTTATTATTATGCCCCTTTTTATCCCTTATAAGTATTTCTTGTTCTAAAGTCTACTTTATCTGAAATTTTTTGTTCTAGAACCAGTTTTTTTTTAATATAAATTTATTTATTTTATTTATTATTTTTGGCGGCGTTGGGTCTTCACTGCTCCGAGCGGGCTTTGTCTAGTTGTGGCGAGCGGAGGCTACTCTTTGTTGCGGTGCACGGGCTTCTCATTGCAGTGGTTTCTCTCGTTGCGGAGCACGGGCTCTGGGCATGCGGGCTTCAGTAGTTGTGGCTTATGGGCTCTAGAGCTCAGGATAAGTTGTGGCGCACAGGCTCTGCTGTTCCACGGCCTGTGGGATCTCCGCGGACCAGGTCTTGAATGTGTGTCCCCTGCACTGGCAGGCAGATTGTTAAGCACTGCTTCACCAAGGAAGTCTGATTAGTATAATTTCTAATGAGAAGTTGGCTGTCATTCTTATATTTGTTCCTGTGTATGTAATATGTCTTTTTTTTTTCTGGCTGCTTATATAATTTTTAAGAAAGTTCAGTAGTATTATTGTATGTGTATTTTCTTCTGCTTGGGGTTCTTTAATTTCCTAGAATCTGTAGGGTTATAGTTCAAATCCAGCTGAGAAATTTTGGCTGTTTCTCTAAACATTGTTTTCTGTCTCCTTTGGAATCCAACTGACACATATTTTAGACTACTTAATACTGGAGTCTCTGTGTTTGTTTTGTTTTGTCTTGTGTGCTTTTCTCCCTGTGCTTCAGTTTGCATAGTTTCTCTTGCTGTCTTCACATGTACTGATGTTTCCTGTCAGTGTCTAATGTGCTTTTACTCCCATCCAGGGTATTTTTCACTCCAGATATTGAATTGTTCATTTCTAGAGACTCCATTTGCAACTTTCTTATATCTCCCATTTTTCTTATGTTCATTATCCTTTACATTCGTTTTTTTTTCTTCTTTTTTTTTCTTGCGGTACTCGGGCCTCTCACTGCTGTGGCCTCTCCCGTTGCGGAGCACAGGCTCCGGATGCGCAGGCTCAGCGGCCATGGCTCACAGGCCCAGCTGCTCCGCGGCATGTGGCATCTTCCCGGACCGGGGCACGAACCCGTGTCCCCTGCATCGGCAGGCAGACTCCCAACCACTGCGCCACCGGGGAAGCCCTCCGTTACATTCTTGAACATATTTATAATAGCTGTCTTTAAGGTAGTCATCTGCTAATTCCGTGGTCTCTCTCCTGAGTCTGTGGCTATTCACTGTTTTCCTCTCCTGGTTATGGGTCATTTGCTTGCTTCTTTGCCTGCCCAGTAATTTTGGATTAGGTGGTGGATGTTGTAAATTTTATGCTGTCACATGCTGAATTTTCTTGTTGTTCCTTTAAAGAGCGTTGGGCTTTGATCTGGCAGAAAGTGAAATTATTGGTGGATCAGTTTGATGCTTTCAAGGCTTGCTTTTAAGGTCCAGAGCAGCCTTTACTCTAGACCTGATTGAAGATACACCATTGACGCGTGATCTTTCTTAGGACTCGACCCAGTGCCCTTTGTATCGTGAGGCTGTTGCACTCTGGTTCTTGGGAACGTGAACTACTCGCCCTCTGTTGAGTTCCAGGAAT
>NW_020838572.1:0-12478 GCF_003676395.1 Aethalodelphis obliquidens
TGGGTGGTGGTGATGGCTCTGCTCAGCTTGGTCTTTCTTAATGTGCGGGCCTTTCTCCCCTCGCCCAGCCAGGTTCTGAGAGGGAGCAGAGTGCCCTGGGGGCAGGAGAGCCGGGACCTGGTGCTGCCACAGGTGAGCACACACAGATTGGCCTTACGCAGATCACTGAGCGTCCCCCTGCTCACGGCTGCCTCTCACAGGGGCTTGAGGATTAACTGAGGTGATGGGTGTGAAATCCTTTGTAACCTGTCAAGTACCATGCAGGTGACAACTGTTTTTTGTACCCTGGCCAGCCTTTGCCACGTCAGATGTTCGCGGACGAAGAGCGCATCAACCACGTGGGGGATTCCTTACGTGCCCGCAGCGGCTCATCCCACAGGATGCCCAGGTGGTGACTCCTAAGGGCTTGGTGAGTTGTCTGTGTAGACGTTCTAGCGTTTCAGAGGAGGAGCTCACTTCTGGCTGGGCTCGGGCTGGGAGGGTAGGAAGGGCTGCGTGATCCAGGCGGCGGAAGTGGAGCAGGGCTTTGAAGGGAGGGCACCGCTGCAGGCAGAGGGGCAGGAGCTGGGGGGAACAGCAGGCGTGGGTGCAGACTGTTTGTGGCCCCAGTGAGATGGCTGGGTGCTCGGAGGAGGGTGGCAATGGGGCGGGTTGTAAGAAAAGGCCTAGAAGGAGGTACGGGGTTGGGATAAGCACAGTTTGGAAGCTGGGGGCCCAAGGAGTTTGGGCCTGATCTGGAAGAGGGAGGCCACGGAAGGCTTTTGAGCAGAGGAGTGACAGGACACGACCTTAAAGACCTGGGAGGCTGCACCGTTATTTCACGGGGAGAAAACCTGAATGCCACAGGGACCACACTTTCCCCAAAGCCACGCAGCCCTCAGCGGCAGTGCCCGGACGCCTAGCCAGGCTCCTGAGCACGACGGGATGGGGCAGGGGAGCCAGCAGAACGCTGGTCATCCGATGACCGCCTGAATGGGATGGTCGAGAGGGGGCACTGGACCCTTGTGGAGACTCTAGGGACAGTGGGTGCCCGGGAGGGGCTGGACTGAGCCCCTCAGTAGAATGTGGGGACTGAGTACCTCCAGCTGGAAAACTTCTCAGCACCAGTGCACTGGGGCGGGGGCCGGAATCCTCCCGCAGTCCCAGCAGAATGTAAGTGTGTCACCTGGAGGCCTTCGCCCTTGCGGGCCACCTGAGCTGATGGCTCTTGGCCTTGGGGCTCAGAAGGGCTGAAGGTGGAGCAGGTGGGGAGATGCTAGAGAAGGCCTGCAGCTTTTTCAGAGCGTGGCCCGCCCTGCCCCCCCGGCCCCCAAAACCCCAAACGGACTATGGTGACCAGGCCCCACTGAGATGTGAGGCCTCCTTCAGTCCCGGCCCTGGAGACAGGAACTGCCAGTGTTGATCTTAGATAACACCCCGCAGGCAAACACCCACGCGGGCTGCTGCGTTCCCTTCCGGAGCAGAAAGGTGGCCTGCGGGCTGGAAAGCACCCGAAGCACATCCCGCAGAGTGGAGGCTGGTTGGGGGAGGAAGGAAGGATGCCGGAGCCACTGAGGGAGCGGGTGGCGGCACCCAGAAAGTACCTCGCTGCCCACCCCCGGCTGTGGACGGGGTGCAGGCTAGGGTGGGGATGCACGCAGACCTGAGCCCAGAGGCCTTTGAGGAGCCCTGTGTGGCTCGGGGTGGGGAGGACTGACTTGCCTCAGCACGTGTTTCCCCTCCTTTGAATGTGGATAATGCCAAGGCCAGTCTGTCCGTCTGTCTCCTTCTCTGAACCTTCCTCTGGATTGCTTGCTGGTTGGTGGTTTCCTTCCCACAGCAGGGCCTTGAGGGCCTGGCCTCATCCACAGATAAGGGCGCATCATCACCGAATTAACTGCTGTATGTCAGTGGTGTCTGAGAACAAATTGTGTACACAGTCCACTGTCATTCTGTTTGTGCTGTTAAGTAGCTGGCTGAGCAGGGAGTTTTTTCATGAATTTGGCCAAACCTTGGTGTGAATGAGGCAGATTCTGGGGTAATAGAAACGGGTTTCATTTTTTGAGATAGATAGGGCTCTTTGGTGGGGCTTATTTTTTTCTCCTTGTTCTGGTTTCCATAACTTGTAGAACAGCATCGATCACTAGAAGTATCATGCCAGTCATGCCATTAACAATTCCTTAGGAGTCCCATTAAAAAACGAAAAAGAAACAGATAAAATCCATTTTAATAATATACTGTAATATATTCAAAATACTATCAATCTGACATGTAATCAGTGTTATAAATGATTTAGATATTTGGCACTGGATTTCTTTTTACTAAATTTTCAAAATCCGTTGTGTTATTTTTCACAGCACGTTTCAGTTCAGACCAGCCACATTTCCAGTGCTCAGCAGCTCTTGTGGCTCACGGCTATTGCACTGGACGAGCTCTAGATCATCATGGGTGCCCCTCTTACAACTTCCACATCCTTAGCCCAGTGCTGTCTCATCCCTCCTGCTCCAAACACAACCTCTCCCACTTGGGGTTTCCCTGTTCTCCTGCCATCGTGGGGCTGGAGCCCCCAGTATTGGTCTCCTATCTTCAGTCTTTCTCTCCACCAGCTTTTGCCCTCAGCGTTAAAATATGCCCAGGTCTCTCTCATCCTGGAAAGGTCTATTGATGCCTTCTTGCCCTCATGCTACCGTGTCCAGGCAGAAGTTCCTGTCCCTGTATCCTGTCCCTTATGGGTACTGGCCCCTCCACACTCTGTAGCTTGACTCCCTGCACCGCCCGCCAACCACTGTGCTGAAACTGTTCTCAGAACTACAGGTAGTGCAGTCTAGGGATGGCTAAGAGCCCTAGGCTCTCAGGATGAGGCCTGTAGGGTCATCTAATCTCACCGCTGGGTGCAGGTTTGTGCTGGGCTGCAGTGGATGCATAGGGGAAGTGGTAAGAAAGCAGTCTTTTTTATGTCTCGTCTTTGGATTCTGATCCAGTAAGTCTGCAGTGGGGCGTGAGAATCTGTATGTCTCAGATACTGAACAAGTATCTCAGGCACTTCCTTTCTGATTATAAAATAATGTTTCCAGCAGAAAATTTGGCCATATGTAAGATAAACTCTCTCTCCATGTATATTTGAACTTCTTATTCTGGAAAATTTCAACCTTAAAATGAAAGCAGAGAGAGTAATACAATGAGTCTCCACAAGCATTCATCATCAGTTTCAACATGTATTAGCATCTTGCATCGTGTATTTATCCCACATACTATTTTTCCTCTGGGGGGAATATTCTAAAAGCAAATCTCAGCAATCATGTAATTTCAGCCTTAAAATCTTCAGTGTATAACTTTAACTGATAAAACACACTGTCTTACCCTACAACAACCCCCTTACCTCAACCTGATTCTTTTTCTATTGTTCCTTTCTACATTTATTAGCATTTTTCCTTCAATTACTTTATCACCTTGATATACAGTTTGTACAGGAAAGGCAAGAAAAATACATCTTTTTTTTTCTTTTTCGGTACGCGGGCCTCTCACTGTTGTGGCCTCTCCCGTTGCGGAGCACAGGCTCCGGACGCGCAGGCTTAGCGGCCATGGCTCACGGGCCCAGCCGCTCCGCGGCATGTGGGATCTTCCCGGACTGGGGCACGAACCCGTGTTCCTTGCATCGGCAGGCGGACTCTCAACCACTGCGCCACCAGGGAAGCCCTACATTATTTTTTTTCTACTTACTAATGTTCAAAATAAGGACAGTCTCTAGATCCATCCACTCCTCTACAAATGACCCAATTTCATTCCTTTTTATGGCTGAGTAATATTCCATTGTATATATGCACCACATTTTCTTTATCCATACATCTGTTGATGGGCATTTAGGTTGCTTCCATGTCTTGGCTATTGTAAATAGTGCTGCAATGAACATTGGGGTGCGTGTGTCATTTTGAATTACTGTGTTCTCTGGTTATATACCCAGGAGTGGGATTGCTGGGTCATATGATAATTCTATTTTAGGTTTCCTAAGAACCCTCCATACGTTCTCCATAGTGGCTGTATCAATTTACATCCCCACCAACAGTGCAAGAGGGTTCCCTTTTGTCCACACCCTGTCCAGCATTTGTTGTTTGTAGATTGTCTGATGATGCCCATTCTAACTGGTGTGAGGTGATAACCTCATTGTAGTTTTGATTTGCATTTCTCTAACAATTAGTGATGTTGAGCACCTTTTCATGTGATTCTTGGCCATCTGTATGTCTTCTTTGGAGAAATGTCTATTTAGGTCTCTGCCCATTTTTTGATTGGGTTGTTTGTTTTTTTAATATTGAGCTGCATGAGCTGTTTATATATTTTGGAGATTAATCCTTTGTCCGTTGGTTCGTTTGCAAATATTTTCTCCCATTCTGAGGGTTGTCTTTTGGTCTTGTTTGTAGTTTCCTTTGCTGTGCAAAAGCTTTGAAGTTTCAATAGGTCCCATTTATTTTTGTTTATATTTCCATTACTCTATAGGAGGTGGATCAAAAAAGATCTTGCTGTGATTTATGTCAAAGAATGTTCTTCCTATGTTTTCCTCTAAGAGTTTTATGCTGTCTGGTCTTACATTTAGGTCTGTCATCCATTTTGAGTTTATTTTTGTGTATGGTGTTGGGGCGTGTTCTGATTTCATTCTTTTACATGTAGCTGTCCAGTTTGCCCAGCAGCACTTATTGAAGAGACTGTCTTTTCTCCATTGTATATCTTTGCCTCCTTTGTCATAGATTAGTTGACCATAGCTGCGTGGGTTTATCTCTGGGCTTTCTATCCTGTTCCATTGATCTATATTTCTGTCTTTGTGCCAGTACCATATTGTCTTGATTACTGTAGCTTTGTAGTATAGTCTGAAGTCAGGGAGTCTGATTCCTCCAGCTCCGTTTTTTTCCCTTAAGACTGCTTTGGCTATTCAGGGTCTTTTGTGTCTCCATACACATTTTAAGGCTTTTTGTTCTAGTTCTGTACAAAAATGCCACTGGTAATTTGAAAGGGATTGCATTGAATCTGTAGATTGCTTTGGGTAGTATAGTAATTTTCACAGTATTGATTCTTCCAATCCAAGAACATGGTGTATCTGTCCATCTGTTTGTGTCATCTTTGATTTCTTTCATCAGTGTCTTACAGTTTTCTGAGTACAGGTCTTTTACCTCCTTAGGTAGGTTTATTCCTAGGTATTTTATTCTTTTTGTTGCAGTGGTGAATGGGATTGTTTCCTTAATTTCTCTTTCTGGTCTTGCATTGCTAGTGTCTAGGAATGAGAGAGATTTCTGTGCATTACTTTTGTATCCTGCAACTTTACCAAATTCATTGATTAGCTCTAGTAGTTTTCTGGTGGCATCTTTAAGATTATGTATAGTATCACGTCATCTGCAGACAGTCACAGTTTTACCTCTTTTCCAATATGTATTCTTTTTATTTCTTTTTCTTCCCTGATTGCCGTGGCTAGGGCTTCCAAAATTATGCTAATAGTGGTGAGAGTGGACATCCTTGTCTTGTTCCTGATCTTAGAGGAAATGCTTTCTGTTTTTCACCATTGAGAATGATGTTTGCTGTGGGTTTGTCGTAGATGGGCTTGATTATGTTGAGGTAGGTTCCCTCTTTGCCCACTTTCTGGAGAGTTTTTATCATAAATGGGTGTTGAGTTTTTCAAAAGCTTTTTCTGCATCTATTGAGATGATCATATGTTTTTCTTCTTCAATTTGTTAATATGGTGTATCACGTTGATTGATTTGCATATATTGAAGAATCCTTACATCCCTGGCATAAACCCCACTTGATCATGGCGTATGATCCTTTTAATGTGTTGTTGGATTATGTTTGCTAGTATTTTGTTGAGGATTTTTGCAGCTATATTCATGAGTGATATTGGTCTGTAATTTTCTTTTTTTGTAGTATGTTTGTCTGGTTTTGGTATCAGGCTGATGGTGGCCTCATAGAATGAGTTTGGGAGGGTTCCTTCCTCTGCAATTTTTTGGAAGAGTTTGAGAAGGATGGGTGTTAGCTCTTCTCTAAATGTTTTATAGATTCACCTGTGAAGCCATCTGGTCGTGGACGTTTTTTGTTGGAACATTTTTAATCACACTTTCAATTTCCTTACTTGTGACTGGTCTGTTCATCTTTTCTGTATCTTCCTGGTTCAGTCTTGGAAGGTTATACCTTCCTTAGAATTTGTCCACTTCTTCCATGTTGTCCATTTTATTCACTTAGAGTTGCTTATAGCAGTCTCTTATGATGCTTTGTATTTCTGTGGTGTCTGTTGTAACTTCTCCTTTTTCATTTCTAATTTTATTGATTTGAGTCCTCTCCCTCTTTCCCCTGAGGAGTCTGGCTAAAGGTGTATCAATTTTGTTTATCTTCTCAAAGAACCAGCTTTCAGTTTTATTGATCTTTGCTAATGTTTTCTTTGTTTCTATGTCATTTATTTCTGCTCTGGTCTTTATGATTTCTTTCCTTCTACTGACTTTGGGTTTTGTTTGTTCTTCTTTCTCTGGTTCCTTTAGTTGTAGGGTTAGATTGTTTATTTGAGATTTTTCTTGTTTCTTGAGGTCGGCTTGTATTGCTATAAACTTCCCTCTGCGAATTGCTTTTGCTGCATCCCATAGGTTTTGGATCGTTGTGTTTTCATTGTCATTTGTCTGTAGGTATATTTTGATTTCCTCTTTGATTTCTTCAGGGATCTCTTGGTTATTTAGTAACGTATTGTTTAGCCTCCATGTATTTGTGTTTTTTATCGTTTTTTTCCCCCTGTAATTGAGTTCTAATCTCATAGTGTTGAGGTCGGAAAAGATGCTTGATATGATTTCAGTTTTCTTAAATTTACCAAGGCTTGATGTGTGACCCAAGATGTGATGTATCCTGGAGAACGTTCCATGTGCACTTGAGAAGAAATGTAATCTGCTGTTTTTGGATGGAATGTCCTATAAATATGAATGAAATGTGTCTGGTCTTTTGTGTCATTTAAAGCTTGTGTTTCCTTATTAATTTTCTGTTTGGATGATCTGTCCATTGGTGTAAGTGAGGTGTTAAAGTCCCCCACTATTATTGTGTTAGTGTCAATCTCCTCTTTTATAGCTGTTAGCAGTTGCCTTATGTATTGAAGTGTTCCTATGTTGGGTGCATATATATTTATAGTTATTATATCTACTTCTTGGATTGATCCCTTGATCATGATGTACTGTCCTTCCTTGTCTCTAGTAAGATTCTTTATCTTGAAGTCTGTTTTATTTGATATGAGTATTACGACTCCAGCTTTCTTTTGATTTCCATTTGCATGGAATATCTTTTTCCATCCCCTCACTGTCAGTCTGTACGTGTCCCTAGGTGTGAAGTGGGTCTCTTGTAGGCAGCATATATGGGTATTATTTTTGTAACCAGTGAGCCTGTGTCTTTTGGTTGGAGCATTTAATCCATTCACGTTTAAGGTAATTATCGATATGTATGTTTCCATGACCAATTTCTTAATTGTTGTTGGTTTGATTTTGTAGGTCCTTTTCTTCTCTTGTGTTTCCCACTTAGAGAAGTTCCTTTAGCATTTGCTGTTGAGCTGGTTTGGTGGTGCTGAATTCTCTTAGCTTTTGCTGGTCTGTAAAGCTTTTGATTTCTCTGTCGAATCTGAATGAGATACTTGCTGGGTAGAGTAATGTTGGTTGTAGGTTGTTCCCTTTCATCACTTTAATTATATGGTGCCACTCCCTTCTGGCTTGTAGAGTTTCTGCTGAGAAATCAGCCGTTAACCTTATGGGAGTTCCCTTGTATGTTATTTGTTGTTTTTCCCTTGCTGCTTTGAATAATTTTTCTTTGTCTTTAAATTTTGTCAATTTGATTACTCTGTGTCTCGGCATGTTTCTCCTTGGGTTTGTCCTGCCTGGGACTCTCTGTGCTTCCTGGACTTGGATGGCTATTTCCTTTCCCGTGTTAGGGAAGTTTTTGACTATAATCTCTTCAAGTATTTTCTCGGGTCCTTTCTCTCTTCTCCTTCTGGAAGCCCTACAATGCGAATGTTGTTGTGTTTAATGTTTTCCCAGATGTCTCTTAGGCTGTCTTCATTTGTTTTCATTCTTTTTTCTTTATTCTGTTCCACAGCAGTGAATTCCACCATTCCTTCCTCCAGGTCACTTATCCATTCTTCTGCCTCAGTTATTCTGCTATTGAGTCCTTCTAGTGTATTTTTCATTTCAGTTATTATATTGTTCATCTCTGTTTGTTCCTTAATTCTTCTAGGCCTTTGCTAAACAATTCTTGCATCTTTTCGATCTTTGCCTCCATTCTTTTTTCGAGGTCCTTGATAATCTTCACTATCGTTCTGCAGTCTTTTTCTGGAAGGTTGGCTGTCTCCACTTCATTTAGTTGTTTTTCTGGGGTTTTATCTTGTTCCTTCATCTGGTACAAAGTCCTTTGCCTTTTCATGTTGTCTATCTTTCTGTGAATGTGGTTTTCCTTCCACAGGCTACAGAACTGTAGTTCTTCTTGTTTCTGCCGTCTGCCCTCTGGTGGATGAGTCTATGTAAGAGGCTTGTGCAAGCTTCCTGATGGGAGGGAATGATGGTGGGTAGAGCTGGGTGTTGGTCTGGTGGGCAGAGCTCAGTAAAAGTTTAATCCGTTTGTCTGCTGATGGGTGGGACTGGGTTCCCTCCCTGTTGGTTGTTTGGCCTGAGGCGACCCAGCACTGGAGCCTACCCAGCTCTTTGGTGGGGCTAATGGCAGACTCTGGGAGGGCTCAGGCAAAGGAGCACTTCCCAGAACTTTTGCTGCTAGTGTCCTTGTCCCCATGGTGAGCCACAGCCACCCCCCACCTCTGCAGGAGACCCTTCAACACTAGCAGGTTGTCTGGTTCAGTCTCCTATGGGGTCACTGCTCCTTCCCCTGCGTACTGATGCACTCACTACTTTGTGTGTGCCCTCCAAGAGGGGAGTCTCTGTTTCCCCCAGTCCTGGCAACGTCCTGCAATCAAATCCCGCTAGCCTTCAGCATCTGGTTCTCTAGGAATTCCTCCTCCCATTGCCGGACCCCCAGGTCGGGAAACCTGACGTGGGGCTCAGAACCTTCACTCCAGTGGGTGGACTTCTGTGGTGTAAGTGTTCTCCAGTTTGTGAGTCACCCACCCAGCAGTTACGGGATTTGATTGTAGTGTGATTGTGCCCCTCCTCCTGTCCCATTGCGGCTCCTCCTTTGTCTTTGGATGTGGGGTATCTTTTTTGGTGAGTTTCAGTGTCTACCTGAACATGATTGTTCAGTAGTTAGTTGTGATTCCGGTGCTCTCGCAACAGGGAGTGAGCTCACGTCCTTCTACTCCACCATCTTGAACCAATCTCATGGATTTTTTTCTTAAAATATAAGTGTTTCAATCCATTACAGTTATTTTCTTTTTGATGTTTCCAGAGTTTATTCCTGTGTGCTTTTGATACAACCCTATCGTTTTTAATAGTTTGTTTTCTTTCTGTCTCATTAAGAAATCCTGGCCTCATCTTTTGTGTGTCCTTCCTGCTTCTGACCTTAATTTGCCATTTCTTTAAGAAGTTTTGGTTTCTTTTAGTGGGAAAAGTTTTTTTGTTTTTTTTTTTACATCTTTATTGGAGTATAATTGCTTTACAATGGTGTGTTAGTTTCTGCTATATAACATAGTGAATCAGTTATACATATACATATGTTCCCATATCTCTTCCCTCTTGCGATTCCCTCCCACCCTCCCTATCCCACCCCTCCAGGTGGTCACAAAGCACCGAGCGATCTCCCTGTGCTATGCGGCTGCTTCCCACTAGCTATCGATTTTACATTTGGTATTGTATAAATGTCCATGTCACTCTTCCACTTTGTCCCAGTTTACCCTTCCCCCTCCCCGGGAAATAGTTTTTAAAGACCACAGTCTGGATGGTAACTACTAGTATTGCTTCTAGGCCTTTTCAGCGCATAGATGATAAAAACATAGTTTTTAGAAGGAGAAAAATAGGACATGAGTTAATACTGTTATTTCCAAGTAAAACTTAAGGTCACTGTGCTTTTTCACTTCTTGGGTTTTATATTTAAATTCCTTTATCTTAAAAACCTTGATTTCTAATTACATTAACAAAATTATCTCTGTCTTGCTGTATCTTACCGTATCAACATAATACTTTCAAAATAAGACTACGACAATTACTACAAACCATAAAACTACTAAACGCAGTCTTAGGAATATACGGTCAAATGAGTTAAATATTTTCTCTGTGTGGTTATGCCATGGGCTTGATATATACCTAACATTCCATCCAGTTGTTTTTTCAGTTTTTAGGGATTTTTTCCCCTTTACTTGTTAATTATTAAACATTACGTGGTTCCCAAGTCAATGCTATAAGACAAGGTACCTGCAGAGACTATTATCTTCCATTCCTGTCCCCTTCATTCTGTTCCTCCTTTCCTCTATAGGTAAGTATTTTTATTGTGATTTTTTTCTTTCACCCATGAGTGATTTAGATGTATTGCTTAAATTTCCAAATATTTGAGGATTTTCCAAGTATTCTATTATTGGTTTCTAGGTTACTTCCATTATAGTGTGAGAATATGTTGTAGATAATTTTAATTCTGTTAGATTTGTTAAAGTTTGTTTTAGGGTCCAGAAATTAGTGTGTCTCGATGAGTGTTCCAGATGTACTTGAATGCGTTTAAGTGTTGCTGGGTAGAATGTTCTATGAGTGCCTGTTAGGTCAAATTGATTGCTAGGTTTGTTTATGTATTCTGTAACTTCACTGTTTTTTAGGGTCCTATTTTTTCTGCTACTGAAAGAGGAGTGTTGAGATCTCCAGCTGGAATTGTAACTGGCTTCAGTTCTGTGAGTTTTTGTTTCACATATTTTGAAGCTCTATTTTAAGTGCATACATCTTTAGGATTGTTGCCTTCTTGATGAATTGACCCTTTTATTATTATGCCCCTTTTTATCCCTTATAAGTATTTCTTGTTCTAAAGTCTACTTTATCTGAAATTTTTTGTTCTAGAACCAGTTTTTTTTTAATATAAATTTATTTATTTTATTTATTATTTTTGGCGGCGTTGGGTCTTCACTGCTCCGAGCGGGCTTTGTCTAGTTGTGGCGAGCGGAGGCTACTCTTTGTTGCGGTGCACGGGCTTCTCATTGCAGTGGTTTCTCTCGTTGCGGAGCACGGGCTCTGGGCATGCGGGCTTCAGTAGTTGTGGCTTATGGGCTCTAGAGCTCAGGATAAGTTGTGGCGCACAGGCTCTGCTGTTCCACGGCCTGTGGGATCTCCGCGGACCAGGTCTTGAATGTGTGTCCCCTGCACTGGCAGGCAGATTGTTAAGCACTGCTTCACCAAGGAAGTCTGATTAGTATAATTTCTAATGAGAAGTTGGCTGTCATTCTTATATTTGTTCCTGTGTATGTAATATGTCTTTTTTTTTTCTGGCTGCTTATATAATTTTTAAGAAAGTTCAGTAGTATTATTGTATGTGTATTTTCTTCTGCTTGGGGTTCTTTAATTTCCTAGAATCTGTAGGGTTATAGTTCAAATCCAGCTGAGAAATTTTGGCTGTTTCTCTAAACATTGTTTTCTGTCTCCTTTGGAATCCAACTGACACATATTTTAGACTACTTAATACTGGAGTCTCTGTGTTTGTTTTGTTTTGTCTTGTGTGCTTTTCTCCCTGTGCTTCAGTTTGCATAGTTTCTCTTGCTGTCTTCACATGTACTGATGTTTCCTGTCAGTGTCTAATGTGCTTTTACTCCCATCCAGGGTATTTTTCACTCCAGATATTGAATTGTTCATTTCTAGAGACTCCATTTGCAACTTTCTTATATCTCCCATTTTTCTTATGTTCATTATCCTTTACATTCGTTTTTTTTTCTTCTTTTTTTTTCTTGCGGTACTCGGGCCTCTCACTGCTGTGGCCTCTCCCGTTGCGGAGCACAGGCTCCGGATGCGCAGGCTCAGCGGCCATGGCTCACAGGCCCAGCTGCTCCGCGGCATGTGGCATCTTCCCGGACCGGGGCACGAACCCGTGTCCCCTGCATCGGCAGGCAGACTCCCAACCACTGCGCCACCGGGGAAGCCCTCCGTTACATTCTTGAACATATTTATAATAGCTGTCTTTAAGGTAGTCATCTGCTAATTCCGTGGTCTCTCTCCTGAGTCTGTGGCTATTCACTGTTTTCCTCTCCTGGTTATGGGTCATTTGCTTGCTTCTTTGCCTGCCCAGTAATTTTGGATTAGGTGGTGGATGTTGTAAATTTTATGCTGTCACATGCTGAATTTTCTTGTTGTTCCTTTAAAGAGCGTTGGGCTTTGATCTGGCAGAAAGTGAAATTATTGGTGGATCAGTTTGATGCTTTCAAGGCTTGCTTTTAAGGTCCAGAGCAGCCTTTACTCTAGACCTGATTGAAGATACACCATTGACGCGTGATCTTTCTTAGGACTCGACCCAGTGCCCTTTGTATCGTGAGGCTGTTGCACTCTGGTTCTTGGGAACGTGAACTACTCGCCCTCTGTTGAGTTCCAGGAAT
>NW_020838573.1:0-13228 GCF_003676395.1 Aethalodelphis obliquidens
TTTTGGACTGACCTCTAGAGGGGAAACAAGGTCTCAATTTCTTCCAAAACCACAAATTTGATTCTATTTGTTTGTGCTCCAAAGAAAAGAGATTCCAGGTGAGTAAGTAAAGACCAGTGAAGCCACTGAATACTGGTATCCATTAATATATCAGTGTTCAGGGACTTCCCTGGTGGTCCAGTGGGTAAGACTCTGCACTCCCAATGCAGGGGGCCTGGGTTTGATCCCTGGTCAGGGAGCTAGATCCTGCATGCATGCCATAACTAAGAATCCACATGCCACTACTAAGAAGTCCACATGCCGCAACTAAAGGATCTCGCATGTCGCAGCAAAGATCCCGTGCCACAACTAAGACCCAGCGCAGCCAAAATAAATAAACAAATATTAAAATATATACATATACATATATCAGTGTTCAAACCTAGATACTGGTATCCCTGAGGGTACATGATTATTATCCAGGGGCATGCAAGCACATTGATTTTAAGAACACATGTTTTACATCCTCAGCATCGATAAACATCCTTGATGAAACTGATCAGCCAGAGAAGAGAGACGGAAGTTTGGCCCATCGCCATTCTCACATTTAGACTTAACATCACTTTGTAAAATAAAGTCCTTCTTACCCATTCCAAGCGTCAGCCTGGTGCACTGCCTCAGGGTGCAAAACCTCTGTGACACCAGAGGGACAATTCCAGAAGGCTTAGTTCTTCAGAACGATTCCTTTGATAGAAAAGCAGAGGGGACTTTAATAAGATGTTCATGCTTTATCAGTTACATCCTCTCTCTCCTGTATCAACATCTTTCTTTTTATTGGCTAGTTTTGATCAACGTTAAATGTGCTTAATTTTCATTTTATCCTAAACATGACTACTGCTCAGCCCTATGACCACTTGTTAGTATTATTTTGCTTCTGTCATTCTGTTCACACCCAAGCTTCTTCAACGTTCTCTGGATTATCTGTCCCTATTTCTTCACATGCACCTCCTTCCTCCAATTGCCATAATTTGGCTTCAACCTCCCTGTTCTCTTAAAACTGCTCAGCCAAAGTTTATAATAAACTATCAATACATGTTACTGAGATCAGAGATCGCTGTCAGGCAGCCTCAGCTGACATCTCAGAAGCATCGGACACTTGTTACCATGCCCTCCATCTTAAGGTCTGACGCTCATCTGGTCTCCGTGTCACCACCATCCTCTGCTTTTCTGCCCCTCCTCCTCTCCTTCCTTTGTTGACTGCTCCCTCTCATCTTAGGGAATTGGTGTTCCACAAATTCCATGCTAGTCCCACACTTCATCCTCTCTTGCACATACACTCTCAACCTCCCAAATAGTTCCAAATGTCCTCTCTATGACTGTGACCTCCATATGCATGTCTTTCCCCAGAATCTTATCTCCAAACATTAGATCCATATTTCTACATGCTAGAATATCTAGAATATCTCCACTTCACGTGTTCAAAATTGAATACATATTTTCCAGACTTTCTCGCCCTTCTATGTTCCTTGTGTGAATGGGCCCCAATCATTCTGCAGCCCAAGATAGAGACATGGACATTATCATTGAGTTCTCAACTTCCTCAAAGCCCATAGCCAATAAATCATCACAGATTCTTCTTCTGACATCATACTCATGGCCACCCATCATCTGTACAACAGCCTTTCTACATGAAGGGATATGCCTACCTTATGAATCCTCTTTCTTTCATTGCAGTTGTTTTAAAATATATTCACAGACTGTCTCATACTCTTTCCTGTCCCTTCCCTTGACTATGTGCTTGATGTAGCAACTTCCCTCTAATCAATACACAACAGAGGTTGAAGTGATGGTGTGTAACTTATAAGACTCTGTCATAAAACAATTTACTGCCTTCTCCACTTCTAGTTTTGATCACTCACTTTGGTAGAAGCCAGCTGTTGTGAGGACACATCACAGGGCTTAGTGGAGGGGCTCAGGTGACTGTGATGAGGAACTGAGGCTTCCTGCCAGTGGTCATGTGAATGACCCATGTTAGAAGCAGATCCTCCAACCCAAGTCAAGCCTTCAGGTGACTGCAGGCCAGCTGACATCTTGACCGCCACCTCATGAGAGACCCTGAGCCCACTGAAAGCGCTCTCAAATTCTTGATTCATAAAAACTGTTAGGTAATAGACTAGTGGTTAACGCCACTAAATTTATAGGTTATTAATTATGCATCAATAGAACACTAATTTACCAATGTAGGAGACCCAATGCAAATTTCTAGCCTCCTTTGCAGATAGAATGAAGGCACTTGAATAAGACTTTGCCAGTCTGAAGCACCTGTGTGACATTTTGATCCAGAGTGAAAAATGAGAAGATATAGGCTCTGTGTGGCGATTCCATGTTTGCTGGCTGAAGCAGTGGTTTCCCATGGTGGCAAGTTCAAGTTTCCAGGAAAGAAATGCCATGAAAACATGGCATTTCCTTTCAGTTCCTACTGGGATATCGGCAAAAACATAAACAGAATTAACGAAACTATTTATGTGCCTTTTGGATTTTAAGGGTGACTGAAGGTTTAAGGGCACTTTGCACCTCTTTAAAAGCAAAAGAGTGAAGTAAGCCAGAAAGAGAAAAACAAATATCGTATATTAACGCATATACGTGGAATCTAGAAAAATGGTACAGGTGAACCTATTTGCAGGGCAGGAATAGAGACGCAGACATAGAGAACAGATGTGTGGACATGGTGGAGGGGGAAGGGGAGGGTGGGATAAACTGGGAGATTAGGATTGATGTATATACATTACCATGTATAAAACAGATAGCTGGGGGGAACCTGCTGTTTGGCACAGGGAGCTCAGCTCGGTGCTCTGTGATGACCTAGGTGGGATGGGGGAGGGGGATGGAGGGAGGTCCAAGAGGAAGGGGATGTTTGTAGACATATACCTGATTCACTTCATTGTACAGCAGAAACTAACACAACATTTTAAAGCAATTATACTCCAATAAAAAAATAAGAAAATAAAAGCAAAAGTAAGATTCAGCGGACTTCCCTGACAGTCCAGCAGTTAAGACTGTGGTTCCACTGCAGCGGGCATGGGTGTGATCCCTGCTCAGGGAACTAAGATCCCACATGCCGCGTGCGGCCAAAAAAAAAAAAGTTAAGACTGAGCACTTAATATATAAAGCAGCCCCACAAAGCAAAATAAAACAAAAGGCAAAGCTTGTCATATTATAACATAAATAGTAAAATTTGCAAATATAGCAATTATCCTAAGATAATAAATACTAATTATTACAAACTAAAAAGAAATTTCTTTCTATTCAAAACTACAGTTTCTTATTAGTGATAAAAATCTGCTAAAATGACAATATATTTTTTAACGGAAGCAGACAAAAAAGTCTTTGAACTGAGTAAATATTTACAAGATTGAGGCCACTAATAAGTGCAGTCAGCCCTCCAAATACATGGGTTCAACCACTACAGGTTGAAAATATTTGAAAAAAAAGTTCCAGAAAGTTCCAAAAAACAAAGCTTGAATTTGCCATGTGCCAGCAACTATTTATAGCATTTACATTGTATTAGGTATTATAAGTAATCTAGAGGTGATTTAAAGTATATGGGAGATGTATGTAGGTTATATGCAAATACTATACCATCTTATATAAGGAACTTGAAGATCCACACGGTATCCGTGGAAGTCCAGGAACCTCTCCCCCTCGGGTACTGAGGGAGGACTGTAGATGAGACATACTGTGGAAGCTTAGGTCTCCTATTTGACTTCTTGAGTTTTCTGATGAGCTTATTAATACAAAGAAAGCATTTACTAATTTTCATGTCTTAACTTCCAGTATGACAATGTCCCAGGCACAGCAGTTGTGTACTTTCCTTCTCATATCGACCCTGGTACTTTTTGTTTATTTTGGGTTTTTTTTTCCTCCTTTTTGTTGTTTTCGGCCAGGTCCAGCGGCTTGTGGGATCAGGGACTGAATCCGAGTCACAGCAGTGAAGGCGCCGAGTCCAAACCACTGGAGCACCAGGGAATTCCCTGAGCCTGGTACTTTGGAAGGAGTTCTTCAAAGTCTGGCTGGAGTCCTCATTGCTCAGAAAGTCTTTCCATCTCCATTTTCTGCACCAAACAGGTCTCCAACAATTCTAGCTGCTGATCAGTCCAATGAGGATTATCATCCCTCTTTGCTGAAAAAGTTGAAGATCTGCTAGATTACCGCATGGAGAAAGAGGTGGCCTGAGCTATTTGCAACTGGCTGCTCCTGGAGGAACCTGAAACCCTTCTTGTCCTTCAGGCAGGAAAACAATGGAAAGATTCTTCCATTAGGTGCAGAACTTGTGAGGGTCTCCTGCTTTGGCAGGCCGTGGTTCGGGGCTGGTCACAGCTAAGGGTGCAGACAGGGCTGGAGAACGTCATCCTGGGTGTCCTCAGTGAGGAGGGTGGCAGGCCCCGGTGAGCCTGGTGATTCAGGTGTCTGGCTGTGGGAGCCTGTATCCAGCTGCTCTGAGTACCTGCCTGCAAATGAGATTCTTAAATAGTACAAGGTTCACAATTCTGTACTTATGCCAATGTTGTTTCCAAGTTTTTCCAATGTCTATTCAATTTATCGGCAACAGATAATGTCGCAACTTCAACGCTTTTGTGTATTACGCTGGAAATTAAACACATTCATGGAAAAGGACAGAGTATAAATCCAATAGGATGTACTCATCCAAATGAGACCCAAGGTTGAAATAAAATCTGAGTCTCAATCTGTGTCTTTTAAAATTCTAATAAGAGTACTTAGACATTTGACATTTTACTGTATGTTCATGCTTTGTAATGCACCAAAATACAACTAGCCTCGCCTCTCTCCATGTCCCCTTTAAGGGGCTAAGACATTAGATTTGAATTCTTCCACATGACTTCATAGGAGTCATAGCTCATGTTTCCAGACATAGTCTACGGATAAGAGTGGCATAAATGTTAACACCAAGGGCTAATTCATACCATTCTCTTCCTTCTGTCACCAAAAGTGTGCTCACCACATATATATGTGACACTGTGCTTGGCAATGTGGATTCCAGGAAAGTAAGGCAGGGATGGTGACCGCCCTCCAGGGAGCAGGGAAGACAGACTTTAGAGGCAGGATTAGGATGAGGGAAGCACCACGTGCTCAGTGCAGCTGAGGGCCAGTACTCAGAGCTGATGAAGAGGAGGGCCTGGGAGCAGCAGAAGGCTCCACTCTGACAAAAATCTGGGGTTCCTGAATTTAAATGACATCAGATTTTGATTTCCTCTTCTAAAAAACTGAGGCAACTCAAGTAGTTGTCACACAGGCAAATGTAAAGATTAAATGAAGTTTGCAAATTATAGTCTGAGAATCTGAATTTAGTGAACATAGCTGCCTTTAGCATTAATGTGACATATAGTAACTTGTAGAGTCCATGATCAGCCCCACCAAGAGAGGCTTTGACTGCCGCTCCCTTAACAGTGTCAGGGGTCTGCGTGTTGAGGCCCCAAATGCAAACTCTAGGAGAGGGGTTGCCTGCAGGACTGTGAAGGAGCAAAGCCCAAGTTTCCAGGCCTAGAGCAGTGTCTGGTGCATTAAGGAGAGAAATCCTACAGCACTTGAAACATTTGCAGAGAACCAGCATCGAGGAAAAATGGCTGCTCTGTATAAATGTATAGTATAAATGAGATAAACAGTTCCTTCCCTCATCCTCAGTTAGTCTCAGACCACCTCTGGTGATATTATTTTAAGACAAAGATGTTTTTAAAAGCTATAGAGGGACTTCCCGGGTGGCGCAGTGGTTAAGAAACCGCCTGCCGACTCAGGGGACACGGGTTCAATCCCTGTCCGGAAAGATCCCATATGCTGTGGAGCAACTAAGCCCACGTGCCACAACTACTGAGCCCGCGCGCCTGGAGCCCGTGCTCCGCAACAAGAGAGGCCACCGCAATGAGAAGCCTGTGTACCGCAAGGAAGAGTAACCCCTGCTCGCCGCAACTAGAGAAAGCCCGCACACAGCAGTGAAGACCCAATGCAGCCAAAAATAAATAAATAAATAAATAAACGAAATAAAAAAATAAAAGTTATAGAGACCAGGATATAGGTTATAAAATGTAGATGGGGCAGAGGGTGATGAAAAATGGGACATTCCTATATTTTTAGCTATGGAAGGTCACAACGTTACTTCGAAAGCTATTTCCTGGCTATTTGGGTAAAGAAAGGGAGGGCTTCCCTCAAGCATGGAATGTAAGAAGGCACCAAATCTAAGTGATCAAGATAAATAATATTTTAAGGCAATATATAAAAATGAAAACACCACAACATACATGCTGAAGAAAATAGCAAAATTTTAAATAAAGACAGAAATGACCCTGCATTTGGATGACGCTGACAGTCTTACAGAGGAAGGCTTCACGTTGCCAATGAAATTTGGGCAATTTCTGTTTAGTCTCTAAAATTCTTACCAAAGAAAATGAGAAGCTCAGACCTGGTCAATGTCCTCAACTGCTTGAACAGGACACTAACTCTTCTTTCTACACTACAGTAGAGCTGGGGTCCTGAGAAAGGTGTTTCAGAAACTCCAGTTAAATAAAAATTATTTAAGACTGTCACGGAGTCACAAGAAATTGTCAAACACTGCAGTTCTCTCAAACAGGTAAAGAAGTAGTCTTGAAAATATTAATGAGTTTGCTTCCATTAAAGCTAGGAAAGTAAAATTATATTAAATTCTTGTTTTAGTATGAAGAAACTATAGTTTAAACAGTTTAATAAAATGCTGTGTTTTAACAACCATATATTTTAATACCCTACCTTCAATATTTAAAATATTTTCAGAAAATATATTAAAATGTAAAAAATTCTAAAATATTTAATTTAAATAAAACAATATAAATTTAATTTAAAAATATTAAAAAATACTGTGAGTTTTAAAATATTCCCACTTTTCAGTTATTCAGTACTTCCTCCCCCACTTTAACGCTGTATCCTTGAAAGACACCATGAAGTCCCAGAGCATCTACAGGCGCGCTCAGCTCCCGCGTCCTCAGCCCCGGTGGTGGCCGCGCTCCGACTCACCCCCAAGGCGTCCCCGACACTGTCCTGTCGTCCCATCGCCGCCGCGTTCCCCTCTCTCTGAGCCGTCGCAGCAGAGCGCCAGAAACGAGCCCGAATCTGTAAAACCGGCCCCAACTCGCTTCCCAGCTTCAAACCCCTCAGAAAACGGCTTCTTTCCCAAAAATGGCCTCGCTCAAGTTTCTGTGCGAAAATAAAGCACAAAACTCAGGGGAAGCCCAGAAAATGCAAGGTTCCGGGCTTGCTACCAGACAAAAATATCGCTGGAGAGGCCGCATTAAGGTTCCCTCTGCAGCACTCAGCACCGTGAAAATGAAGGGGGTTTTTCGCACTACTGTATCAGTATAAAATTGCCCCGTGAGAACCCGACCCAGTCCCTCTCGTGCTGCCCAAACCGCGGAACCTGCAACTCTCCGACGTGGGCGTTTCCCTAACACATCCGATCAAAAGACATCCTGTGCCCTCTTGCGACCGCGTAGAGAAGCGTGCTGTTCCCGGTTCCAGGGAAGGTTCTATGATATTTTATTGTTTAATTCTACTAAAGTTGTTCAACACATCCATAATTATGGCAAGTGATAAACAAAAAAAAATGTTGATAATATCTGATGAATATCTAGCAGCCAGTGAAATTAAAAATTATTTTCTGATATGAAGCAAAATTTAAATTACCGAAAAATAAATATTAAGAAAATAATTTAAGATTTTCAAAGATTTTGAGCAATTTTAAATTATTTTTAAGTATATCTATACTTTGGTATTATTATAAAGTATTTATATAAAATTTATATGGATATGTAATTTGATATATTACTATTTATATAAGTAAATATCCTACCTCAAAAATCATTCTGCAAACTTAGTCATAAGTTATAACAAAATTCAATAGCTTTTCCACTTAATTCACAGCTTTCAATTTTATGTCATTCTTAACCCTGCATAGAATACAAACAGTAAGCTTTGCACTTTCTCTGTCTACATATAAAGTAAAGATACCCATGAAGTACAAAACTAGACACACAGTATATCTGTGTTAACAAAATTTCATGTTGGGGGCAATTAGGAAAAAAACCTATCTAAAAAGGATCTGTGGGCAGGCGAACAGGCAATAATGGGGAAAAAAAAGGTTGAGAAATGTTGTCCTAACCCATCTGGAGAGTGCAAAATGAAAAGCAAAAACAGAAGTAGAAAGTTAGAGGGAACATTCAGAAAATGGAAACCAATTCGCTCCCATTTAAGACCCAGGCCTGAAGGAAGGTCTTCAGAGAACCTAGAGAGCAGGGTTCACAGAGTGCCCACCTCAGCCAGGCCAGCAGCATCTGCAGGGTCCCCGATGTCCCCGACCTTGTCCTTACTCCTGGCCCTGGTGCTGCTCAGCTGCAACTCCAACTGCTCTCTGGGCTGCGACCTGCCTCAGACCCACAGCCTGGCTAACACGAGGGCCCTGATGCTCCTGCAACAGATGAGGAGAATCTCCCCCTTCTCCTGCCTGAAGGACAGAAATGACTTTGGATTCCCCCAGGAGGCGTTTGGAGGCAACCAGTTCCAGAAGGCTCAAGCCATCGCTGTCGTCCATGAGATGATCCAGCAGACCTTCCAGCTCTTCAGCACAGAGGGCTCGGCTGCCGCTTGGGATGAGACCCTCCTGGACAAGTTCTGCACTGCACTTTATCAGCAGCTCACTGACCTGCAAGCCTGTGTGATGCAGGAGGCGGGGCTGGAAGGGACTCCCCTGCTGAAGGAGGACTCCATCCTGGCTGTGAGGAAATACTTCCACAGAATCACTGTCTATCTGCAAGAGAAGAAGTACAGCCCTTGTGCCTGGGAGATTGTCAGAGCAGAAGTCATGAGATCCTTCTCTTCATCAACGAACTTGTAAGAAAGACTCAGGAGGAAGGAATGACACACACCTGGTTCAACACCGAAATGATTCTCAGTGACTAACGAGACCATACTTCCACCTGTGCTGCCATGTCAAAGACTCTCATTTCTGCTCTCATCATGCCCTGAATTGAATTAATTTGTCCAGTGTTTTTAGGAATATTAAGCAACATGATGTTCTACTCTACAGGCACTCATCCCTCATAGATGCCCATGTTGATCTATCTACTTACTTATCTACTTAAATATTTATTTATCTATTTTAATATTTATTTCACTATTTATAAAGATTTAAATTATTTTTATTTACATAATATTATGTGCAAGTATACATTGTGGTTAAGAGAAAAAATATATACTTTGTATTAACTCACTTTATGAGTTTTCTTTGTGCATTAAATTCTTACTAGAGAAAACTTCCTGTTTTGTTTTTTTTCTTTAAAAAAGAAACACCAAGGGCCTTCCCTGGTGGCGCAGTGGTTGAGAGTCCGCCTGCCGATGCAGGGGACACAGGTTCGTGCCCYGGTCCGGGAAGATCCCACATGCCGCGGAGCGGCTGGGCCCATGAGCCATGGCCGCTGAGCCTGCGCGTCCGGAGCCTGTGCTCCGCAATGGGAGAGGCGAAAACAGTGAGAGGCCCGAGTACCACTAAAAAAAAAAAAAGAGAAAGAAACACCAAGCCTGAATGTGCAACCTGATTAAAGAATGTATGTTACAATTCCTTGACCCATCATTACGATTTTCACGTTAGAAATAAAAATAGACTTCTTCTAGCCAGGTCGTGGGTTGCCCTCAGGACCTAGAGGTGAACGTAGCTAATCCAATTCTGCTTTGGGTAACTCTGATTTTTTTTTTTTTAAGGAAAGTAAGCTAAAAACAATAATCAGTTAATACAGGGACTTCCTTGCTGGTACAGTGTTTAAGACTCTGCTCTCCCAATACAGGGGGCCCGGATTCCATCCCTGGTCAGGGAACTAGATCCTGCATGCCACAAGTAAGAGCCCACATGCCGCAAACAACTAAAAGATCCTGAATGCTGCAACCAAAGATCACGAATGCCGCGATGAAGATCCTGCACGCAGCAATGAAGATGCCGTGTGCCACAACTAACACCTGGCACAGCCAAATAAATAGATAAATAAATTTAAAAAATCAGTTAACTCACAATTAAATTTAATTATTTTTAAAATAGTACTAATTTGTAGTAGAAATTAATATCGGTTAAATTTAGTGCTACGGTGAGAAGGTGGGAAAATGGAATTCCCCCAGCAGAAGGTGGATCATGTCATGCGAGGATATAGAAATTAAAGCAGTAGATATTACCTATAGTTAACTAGTAGACATTTCAGTGCAAATGTCCATTGGATACTGGAGATGGCAATTTAGAAGCAATTCCATGAAGTGTAAAGCATGGAACAGAAGAAGTGATCAAACAGGAGGAGAGTATCACATGAGAAAAGGACTGAAAATTTAATCCTATGACCTTAATGTTAAAAGGGAGGGAAAGCAAGGGAAATGCCCATATGTTAACAGGACAAGAGAGAAAGGTGAGAAGACCATGTTTGAAAGACTGAAACTGCTTAGAAGATTCAATGCATTCATGAAAACGTAGATGGAAAGTGCTCCTACATTGGGAAAAGAGATGGCATTGGCCACTTAGTGACAGCTTGTTTGGTAGAATTAATCAGCAGAAACCATAGTGGAGAAGGTGGAAGGATGAATAAGAGAAAGGAATGACAATATACACAGAAAATAGGTTTGAGATATTTGCCGTCTGAATTGGAGGAGAGACATAGGGTGGAACCTAGAATGGATGTGGATTATTTTTTTTCTCTGCATTGTTTTCCTTTTTCGAACTATTTTTTGCTTCTGAAGAGATTTCATGGATTTGATGTACTGAAAACTCATATCAATGTTCAAGATTTGATTTACTTTAAATCCTGACATTTAATCACTTACAGTGATAATGTATCATTATTTTGATGAATATGATGTTGAATGTCAGTAAGCTGCTCTGCGCTTGAAACCATCCACTACAAGGGAAACAGATAGAACTGACCTTAGTGAGAGCTGATTTGCTGAAATTAATCAGCAGAACCCATACTGGAGCAAGTGGAAGGGTAACAAGAGAAGAACTCCCATTGTCATTATTTCACCTGGGGAGTCACTTTACTTCTTTCACTCTCATCATAGTCAGATTTGCATTTGTTTTCCTTTTACCTAAGTACATCAAATGCGAGGACAGCTTTCCAAGAAAGGTGAATGGAGAAGCAAATCAATGATGTATTGCACATTATGGAAAATCATGGTATGGGCCCTTTATGTTTCCATTTTTGCTTCCCTCTTAAGATACTCAACTCAAGATGAAAAAGGAAGTAAATCAGTAGTAGCAAGACAAACCTTGCCCAGAAAATTACTAAATGAAAAAGAACATATAACATTACAAAGACTCTGACACCAGGAAAGCAGAGAAGGCTAATTTTATCTAGCATCCTATGCCCTACATGTTCACCACCCTACGTCTTCACTGTGAGATGGAGAATGATGAACCAAGAGGCTCAGTAGAAATGTACTGAATCATCTAATGATGCTTAATAATTACTTCAATATAAGGCTCTGATGCGAGGTCAGTAGAAGCTTCTGATGGGAGGTCTAATGGAAAATCTAAGAATACTCTTTGTTAATAATTATTTGGAGTAATTATTATGAACTCTGTACTAATGATAAAATGGTGAACAAGATATAGACCTGTCACCTATGGTGGTTACTTGTCAAACAGGTCTAATAAATCTATTTTCAAGAAGACCAATCCCAAAGGATAAGCCAGCTTGGCTGATATGGAAAATAAAGAGGGCAGAAACAGAGCCCAGGACTTGAAGTAAACATAGCCAACCTCGTAGCAAGAGAATTGTAAATCCTCACCCTAAAGGCCAATTTACCTCAGTTCCTTTTACCCCATACATCATGTTCAACTTTCAACAGAAACTTACCATACTGAAAGGTGAAAAACACAGTTTGAAGAGACAGAGCAAGTATCAGAACTAGACTCATATACAGTAGAGATTTAGAAATGATCAGACCAGGAGTCAAAATGATAGTGATTAAAGTGCAAAGGGCTCTAATGTAGTCATCTATTTATTCTTCTACTTTATCTCAGTCATACTATGTATGGTATTTAAAATAGTTTTGTTCATATAATATCATGTTCACCTTTATAGTGTTTTCAATATAATAAAATATGCTTACCTCTATATTGTTTCAAATTATTTTCTTGTTGAATTTATGAAACTCTCCCCCAGATGACATCTTGGGTTTTTTTATTCTTACAAAAAGATGTAGCTTTAATTTGCAAGGCATACTGAAACATGGATGATAAATTCTACTCATCATTCTCATCATTCATTTATTTCAGTGGTTTATATTTTATTTTACTTTTTAAAATTTTATTTATTTTTCGCCGTGCTGGGTCTTTGTTGCTGTGCGCAGGCTTTCTCTAGTTGTGGCGAGCAGGGGCTACTCTTCGTTGTGATGCGCGGGCTTCTCATTGCGATGGCTTCTCTTGTTGTGGAGCACGGGCTCTAGGCGTGCGGGTTTCAGTAGTTGCGGCACGTGGACTCAGTAGTTGTGGTGCACAGGCTCAGTAGTTGTGGCTCGTGGGCTGTACAGCACAGGCTCAGTAGTTGTGGCCCACAAGCTTAGTGGCTCCGCGGCATGTGGGATCTTCCCGGACCAGGGATCGAACCCGTTTCCCCTGCAATGGCAGGCGGATTCTTAACCACTGCACCAGCAGGGAAGTTCCAGGTTATATTTTAAAACTTCATATTTCTATATCGGATATTTGATAGTTCTGAGAATACAGAGGTGAAAAAAGAGAATGCCAAACCTATTCTTCTGGAGAGTTCAGTTTGGAAGAGATAAAAGATATAAACACAGTAATCATGCTAAATTATTTCAATTAAGTTTCCTATTACAATGAGAGATAGGGAAAAGGGGATTCTCTCACCAGAATCTGGAATGAGGCATCTCAAGAAGGGGAGAAAGCACATGGACTCCGTAAAGTGGCCAAGAAACATCTAAAGACAGACTTCCCATCGGAAGCAGCATATGTGGATGTCGTTCCTTAGGAGTAGAGTGTAGAACGAGATGACGACCGAAAGCTCATAAGGACCTTCAACTTTTAAGAGTGAGAAAGAGAAGGAGAGTCTGAAGAGGGCACAAAGCTGGAGTAGCCAGTGCACTTAGGAGTCAAGCAGGGAAAAATGATCTTCAGAAAGCACCAAAGAAGAAAACAAAGAGCTTGAGAATTACAGAGGAT